>NW_006800125.1:178771-208095 GCF_000485575.1 Poecilia formosa | reverse complement strand
GATAGATAGATAGATAGATAGATAGATAGATAGATAGATAGATAGATAGATAGATAGATAGATAGATAGATAGAGGAGTAGCTGAAAGACATATTTTAGCGGTATTTTAAAACAAAGACAAAAACATTATGGAGCTCATTGGAAATATGTTAGCCCTTTGGTGCAGTAAGCATCACTAAAACTTCAGTCTCTGTGTGTGTATTCAAGAGAACATAGATCCTTACTTTAACTTGCTTCCACTGTTTCCTAATTTAGCATTAAATCTCAGAAGCATAAAACGGTACGACTTTCTTTCACAGCTTGGACAAATCACAGCGGTTTTACCAACTGCTGTGCGAGGAAAGTAGCTACTGGCTGTCCTAAAAGTCGCTAAATGAAGTTATTACCTAAATTGCATAAGTGCCCATGTGTGTGTAATTGTAATGGACACAATAATAGAGGTTTTCTTTAATGTCGCAATTCCTTGTCCTTTATTCAGGGTTGAACTGGATCAACTGACCCAAAAAGACTCTGGTGGAGTTTCTTCTTTGTTGTTGTTGCTCTTGTTGATTATTATGAATAGTAACAATGCAATGTGCTTTCATGTCAAAGTCTCCAATAAGAGTAGAAAAACGACACTTTTTCATGTATAAATAGTCACTGGAGCAGTTTGAATGTTTGTTAGATATGTCGACATAGTTGCCATGTTTCCAACATTGACACACAGACATGCCTCGACGTGTTTTCTGCAGAAAATATTGTTTTCTTATAAACAGCTGGACTGAACCAGTTGCTATTCTAGGGACTGATTGGGAAAAGATTCAATTTCACAGTTTGGTGATCCGATGGTTGCCGGTCTGGGCGGAACAAGTTGAAAATTGTACGATTTCGTTTATTTGTGTTTTTTATTTTCAAGGAGAAAACCAGGATATTTATATATTTATGAAGCTTTTTATAAACACCAATCTGAAATGTGAAACAAGCAGAAGGTCTTCTGAACTTGATCTCTCTGCCACCTCTTTGAACCTCCAACATTTCATAAACAGCCTCCTATTTTTTCCCCCCCATTTTATCCTCTGTTCTCGTATGAAGCGTGTTTCCAGCTAAAGTTCAATTCCTTTCAAATTTCCCCTAGGCTTTGCCAAAACCCCAACATTTACCTCACACACAGCTAAACGCATGTTGGTTTGATGGAACTAAACAGAGTGAAGTGATAAAAAAGACTTCAGCCAAAATCTTTGAAATACGAAGCAGCGGTTGGGTTTCTGGACAGAGTAGACAGAGTGATGCATTTAAAAAAATAAAGTGCGTCTGTTCAAAGCCGTCCTTACCAGAGCAAACGCGGCTCGAGTAAAAGCAGCGAAGTTGCAGCAATAAAACCAAGAACTCTTCACTTTGGAAGACAAAACGTTAAATTTTAATTCCCAGGATGATTCAGAGAAATAAAAAAATAACTCATTCATTAGAAAACATTTTGAATATTCTAATCAAAGAGGTGAAAAAGATGTTTCTGGTAAGATTGGTTAGCCAAAAATTGTATTCAAGTAGCACTACTTACAAATGTTAGATCACAAAGAATAAAAGGTAGTGAAGCAAAGAATAATTAACCAAGAGTGAAAAGGTATTTGGTAAAAAGATTACAAAACTAACTATTTGATCATAATATCAGATTTATTTTGGTGGGGTGCCGGGGAGATTTATAAAATCAGACACAAATAAAAGCCAGTAAAACATAACTATCATTATAAAATAGATACAGACAGAAGACAATTACACATATTTATTGTTCACATTATTTTCAGTATGTATTAATTGTTATAATTGCTCAAATATTCCATTTAAAACATGTATTAATTATCTGTGCAATTGGGTGAATATATAGCAAGAACAAAAACATCATTAGTGCCAAAACAGCATCAGAGATCAGTGGATCCCTGCAGACACACGTCTGTTTGAAAGCTGAGATCTGAGCTACTCAACCTCTGGTTGCAGTAGATCAGCAGGCAACGGGGTCACAGCAGAGAGGAGAAATGGATCTGACAAAGCACTCGCCAACCTGACAGGCTCTGAAGCTGCGGCAGCGATCAGGTGGCTGCAGACAACAATGTGTGGGGAAAGGCAAGGTTGAAATAAAACCGAAGAGATCTGACAGGAGAATGAAAGTGAACAAAAACAAGAAGCAAAGAAACTAGAACACAAACAGGAACTACTGAGTAAAGCTCAAAAGCTAAGAATAAAATAGCCAAACTACTAGCTGGACCACAAACTAAAAACTGTAGAGATGAACAAATCTACGGTCTGACTAATCAGGACATAACCTGAGCAAAGGATTATTGTATTGATTTATATGTAATTAATTATATCTCCAGAGTGAACACCACTAAGTTAATATTTTGTAACAAGTTCAAGATTGTTCACCTCGGTTTATCTGAAACCTTAATCTCCCATCATCCTTTTTCCTGTAAAAGCTTCTTCACATTCTCCACAACATTTCTTCCCCTGAAAACAAGAGAAAAGAGGCCAAAAAAAAGAGCTGATGGAAAAGCTCTTCATTGTGAATATCATATAAATACCCAGAACTGGAAAACACAGAAAAGTGACTCCCACAATGAGAAAATTTGACTCCGGGATAAATTATTGAACTCACTTGTTAAAAGTCTATAAAGATTATCTGGAAACATTAAATCAAACTTTGGTTTGCACAAACTTTGTATGCAAACCAAAATGGAAGTCCTTAAGCACTTATTATTTCTTAGCGTCTCTGTCGTCGGAGTCTGTAAACGTTTTATTTATGACCGGTTGTTTGTTACAGACTGAAAACGGGAAAACATGGCGTTCTGCTTTCAACTTGACTGAGACTCTCTAGCTTGTGAAAAATTATATAATAAAAATGTAGTAAACTTTACTTTTCTTTCAAGACACTCATTTGCTCTCGTTTGATGTAGTTTTACATGAAACGAGACATTTTCTTGTTCTCTGTAGTTTGGTTGATTAAAACTGAAAAAATAATGAGCTGCAATTTTGTTCTGTTAGATTTTACTATTAGTTACACAAATGATTAGCAACAAAGACACACTGAGGGCAATTCTCTTTTTATCAGTTCAGAAATTTCACAAAGGCTGTTTTGTTTTTTTGAAAGATTTTATAATTACAGACCAATTTCGATCCTAGATATGTCAACAAAGCTTCATGTGAGGTGCATGAACTCAGACTGCCTTTTGCTCCACGCTCCCTGTGATCAATAAGTGTGAACTCAAATGATCTGATCAAAACATATTTGTTGTGATCAGGTCAGTCGTTGTGAGTCTTGGCTTGTACATAATTTAAATGTGATAAATTATCACTAGAGATTCAAAGATGGGGGAAAAAAAAGGAAAAACGCAAAAGACCCTGAGAACGTTTATGAAAATGCCCGTCAAGATTCCTTTAAAAGATAAAGAGACTCCTTGGTTATGAGTCGAGATGCTGCAGGATTTTGTTCGATGTGTTAATCCTGGCACAGACGGACAGAAAGGAAAGAAATAGTCCAGAGCTGAGTTTGTTGAGGTAGAGTGCTGAAAAGATGAGAGATGACCCATCTTGGTGTGGACAAGTCGTTGGACAGCACTCTGTTTCTGTTTTAATATCTGCAATCTGAGCGTGTTTGAGTTGCTCACTGTTATATCTGGAAGAACTAACTACGTCCAATGATTTTGATTTTAGCAGCTTGTTTTAAATGACATGAACTGAAGCACGAAGAATTAATGTTAGCATGTGTGATTGAGTTTTGTTTAATAAAAAAATAAACGTTATTAGTCAGTGCTCTCCATGTGTACTGATTAAAGTTTTGGAAAAAATGAATCATATTCATTGTTGTTGCAAAATCTCAAACTGTAAAAGTAAAGTTGTTGTTTGATTACTTTTATTCAGAGGAGAACAAAAACAATTCCTCAGTTTGTGATTTTTATTGTTTCTCACATATGAATAAAAATGATAAGACTTTCAATTGTTAATCAATAACCTTCCAGTGGAGAATGATGTGACACAAGGATCTATTTCTGAGTCACTCTTCACAATGGGAAACACAAGAGAACATGCCAGTGAAGTGAGTCAAATGTTTGATGATATTCATGAGTCAGGAATCTGCAGCAAGAAAATACTTCAACTCATCTGAACTTGAAAACATGGTTTTAAAAAGACAAACCATTTTTCTTACATAAAACTTGCAAAATTATTTTTATCTGTAATTTTTGCTTAATTTATGAATTTCTTTAAAGATCAAAATGGGAGGAAAAAAACTAAACAAAAATATTTATAAAATAAGAAATTTAGTCACAAATTTCTTTGAAATAACTGAAAAAATGAATGTTTACAGTAGAGAACATAATTCAACGATATGTAGTAAATGTTTTATAGTGTCCATCAGAAAACTCTGGATCTCAGGAGATCTGTTAGTAAAGCTGAAGAGGAGTTTGCAAAAATGGCGATCTGAAATCTTGACTCCAGGAAAATTACTGAGAAGCTGAGCTTCAATGTTTTGGGTCGAATGTTTTGGGTCGAATGTTTTAGGTCGAATGTTTTGGGTATCCTTTCACATAAAGTTTAGAAGGCAATTCTACCAAACACTACAGAATTCAAAGAGTGTTTTAAAAAAATCCTTCTTTCATTGTTCTGGCATTTTTTCACCTCAGATAGTAAAAATAGTGACATAATTTTGCTAATCGTTACTGACCTAAAAGAAGAAAAGTTTAGTCTGACTGAAAGCCAGAAAAAATAAATAAATAAAATAGGCATCCTCATACATATGTTATGTAAATATCTCATTTACTCTATATTTAGGGTCAGAAAATAATAAAGCTGCAAGAAAAAGAGCCTGTGAGTGTGGGCACTGCACGAAGTGACTTGGTTGGACAGAGAGAAGTAGAAGCAGCCGTTGTTTTTACATTGGATCTTATTTTATTAGTCTGGGGGAAAGAGAACATCACTTATGGGCGTGTAAGTGTGTGTGCGTGTTAGCTGTACCAGGACCAGGTGACCCAGTTTGACCCGACCCAGCAAGGTCTCATAAAAGCAGCATTGAGGCTTGGAGGCCCAGCGACACAGCGCTGCTTTTGTTGCCCGGCCCAAGGTGTATTCCCCCTGGAGGTAACGAGGGGTGGGGGCGAGTAACACCCCAGCAAAAGGCAGAAACCTCTGCTTAGTGCGAGCGCTCAATAATTCGCAGTTTATTGGCAGAAATAAAATTGCTTCTATGTAAGTCTTTAACGGCTCCACTTTCTCCCTCCACCATTAAACACAATTAACTCTTTCTCCTATTAGTTTCCCATTTCATTAACTCCACGTCTCTCATCAGCTGGCCAGATGTTTAAAACGGCCTCCTGTTTCATTACTTTCCTGACAAGCCTCACCATCTTCCTCTTTCTTTCCAGCTCACTCTTTTTTCCCCCCTCATGTCAGTTTTTTTTTTTTATACATCTGGTTTTCATACCACATATTTTTGCTCTTTGAATTTTGATTGGTTAAAGAGTATTCTTGAAGTCGCTGCATCTGCAGTCGGATCCTCTGTCCTGTATTTACGGCTTCATTCTTCAAGGTCAATTGCCGCTGCCAATGGTCCTTCAGAGTGTGTGAACGTCGTGTGTCCCCCGCTGATCACTTGCCCACGAGCGCGATTTAAGTCGCAGAACATCTGCGCGCGCGGGGGCGACCCGCTTCTGCCTACATGTCGGTTCTTGCATGTGTCTGCGTCCTGCCTTTAAAAAGAAGAGGCTTCTGCGTACGTATGATTGCAAAACGCAGCGGTTCCCAGCAAGCACATGTAATTACGTTTGAAATAACTGCATGCTTCGTCCGGCCTGAGCTTGGCGTTCTTTAATCGTCAAACACTGCAGCTCTTTGTGAAAACAGTTGTGGGGACTCTCCCCGACGGGGCCCTCGCAGTGAAGAAAAACCGCAGCGGAGCCAAGCCGCTACAGAAAATATGTCAATATGGGAAATATGACTTTAAAAACAACACTCTGGGAGCTGACTTTGTGGATTTTGGTGAGAAACTGCGCCGTGTACTGTAGGCGCTTTGGCGTGTGTGTGGGAAGACATGACGTGGACGGATTTTACTCTAATAATAGTCGCTTAGATGAAAGCAGAGGAGAGGAGTGAAATGTTCTCAGCGGCGATTAGGAACACGACTCGTCGTAATTCGGTTCAGTGAAAAGACACAACACGATGGAAATAAGTTGTTATATTTCGGCTTCTGACCATTTAATCATACACCAGGAGCTGGCAGGCTTTTATTGTGGGGCCAAAAACAAAAATTGTCAGCAGTAGACTGCAATGAAGAATATTTACTACAAGCACGGACATAAAGATGCACTTCTTGTACTTTCTCATGGGACTGGATCCGTAGGACACCATCCTCAGCTGCTCTCTTAAAGGTGCAGCACGTAACTTTTATAGACAATATGTTTTGGCTAAAACTGCCACTATGTTGTGATAACATAACATGAGATAATGAGATAGGAGCTTGATTTTTCCCCCCCTAGATTTTCTTTTTTATATAGTAACAGTTAAAAAAATACATTTTTTTTTAATTATAAAAGTTACATACTGCAGCTTTAAACCAACCATTTAACATTTAATAAACATTCGCTAACAAAAACTAAGATTTTTTTTAAACAACTAATTAGCAAATAATTAGTTGTTATTTTACATTTATAAATAACTGAATATTTATTCATTGGCCATGAGGGAAAATGTTATAGTGAGCAGAAAGCCAACACTCCTCATTTATCTGACCTACTACCACTAGTACCAGGGTGGAACACGGTGGTGGCAGTGGCATGATACGGGGACACATTTCCACGTCAGTGACAGGTAAGCAGATCAGGTCTGATAGAAAAATGGGCCCAGATAACAGGGCAGAACTAGAAGAAAACGTTCTAACACTAACTTTATAGAGTGTGAATGTATAAATGCACACCACACTTTTCAAATATTCATCTGTGAAATAATTTCAGAACTTAGATTTATCAAAATATACAATGCACCTTTAATTAAATTAAAGTTGGATTTTAATGAAAGTAATTACAGTAAAGTTGTACGTGAAATAACAAACACTTTGACAGCAACCACCTGACAACTCCACTGCTGCTATAAATTCTTGGTGAATTCATCGTAGTGCGGGTGTGATTTTCTTTACATTTGAAGTTCATGGGGTGTGAATACTTACTCGAGACACTGTGGGTTTCATTAGGATGCTTTCCTGCTGGACTTACAGTAACACCTCACGCATTCAAATAGTTTTGAATAGAAGTAGGATTCCTCACAGAAAATTACTTTGAACCAGAATTCTCCAGTCATTTTGCTTCTTGCACAACTTCAGATCAACACATCCAAAAGTATTGATGCTGCTGTGTAAATCTCGCCTACCTGCTGGCAGTTTTGAGCAAAGCTCTGCACTGGTGGCTCCTGAGGAATTTGTCCCTCTTTGCCTAAATTTTTAAGCTTTCCTTAGTGATTAGTTTAAACTGTGAGGCAAATGGCATTAAGTGATATGTCATTTGTTAATTATAGTCATGTTTTGTTTTGTTTTTTTGAACAGCTATCCAATAGTTTTTACATCTGTACTCAGTCTGAGATCAAGCCTCAATCAGAGCTGTCAGGGTTAGTGGAGTTTACTGTTTGTGTGAGTCTAATCTGTCACTAAAGTCAAAAGATTTATGTTTTTGCCTGCACCCATGCACAGACAAGAGAATGTGACCTAATTTTGAAAGAATAGTTTGTTTGTTTGCTTGCTTTTTTAATTCAGTAAAATTTATTTTGTTTATTTGAAATGCAACTCGGAGTTATTGAAAGTAAGACATGTGTAGAGCCATTATTCTCTCACACTGCCTCTTATCCACCCTGGGTGTTTGATTCCCATGCAGACCCAAAACAACAAGACATTCTTTGGCCAAGCTGTATTTACCACAGATTCACCACAGAGAGCTTAACCCCACCCACTCATAAATTCACTGAAGGGGGGCAGGAGTTACAGAGAAAGATGAAGGAAGTGCTGCACATTAAGCATTTCTGACAGAGTTATAAGCCACAATGTGACTCCTGGGAAACAAACAAAGGAAGATTTAGGAGCAGATGTTCTCATCAGAAAGTTGTCAGCAGAGCAGATGAGGCTGGGCCTGTGTTTGGTGCGAGAACGCTAAGATAATGTGTGTTTGTTCTAGCGAAGGGTTAAAACTGCCCAAGTTGCGGCTGACTGTTTGTGGGCTGGCTGACTGGAGTCAGGCTGGCAAATGAAACAGAGAGAGCCTTTATGATACACTACTGCTGATTGAAATCATATGGTATGCCTGAAATTACTTTACTAGTCGAAAAATAAAAAATAAAAGGCAACGCAACATTGCCCCCACCGTTCCCGCCTGATCTTCTGACTAGTCTTCTTTGTTTTGTTCTTAATCTTCTTTGTTTTCGTTTTTCTCTTTTAATATTTCAGCGATGCCTCCAGCCCCGTTCCCAGATATCCTTCATAATCTCTTTCACGTGTGAATTACTGAGATTTATTCTACATATCGTCAGTGTTTTACGGTTTACATTAGTGTGATTTTAACCTGAACCGACTGCCACACAATTTATGATGCTGAGTACGCATCTCTTGGCTGTTTCTTTGTTCAGTGACTGAAGTTTGGACTGAAACTTTCTCTAATCATTTTAGAGCTTTATGTTTTATTTGACTTAACATACACTGCTGCAGTTCCTAATAAAGCTCAGCTATTCTTCATCTAAATCTAATATAAACTGAAACTACTGTTAAATGAATGAATGGGGAATTTTAACATAGATAACTCCACAAAAACATTGCTGATCCATTTTCAGGTGGAAAAAATGACACAATATGTTTTGGATTCAAGGGGTAGCCAGGAAAAATACTCATGATTATTATTATCTTTTTTTTTTTTTTTTGCATCACTAAAATAGCTACTTACTTATACCAGTTATTTATTATCTATTGCATTTGATAAACATTTCACATTTTATCTTGAGTCCTCCAGAAATGAACCTTCTGGCCTGTATTTGCTTCTTTCCCTGCAGCATTCGGACCTGGACAGGACTTTGCTTCCCGCCTCCCTCCTCAGCATCGCCGCGGCCGGACAGAAGAGCAGCCAGCAGCTGAGCGGGGCTGAATGGCACTACCCCGATTCAAAGTCACCAAACGTCCCTGACAAAGAAGCTAAAGAGGAAGACAAAGGAAACAAAAAACAACAAAAAACAAGATGAATAAGCAGCCACACTTTTTCACAATGGCAACGAACAGAGAGCACCAAATGCGTCACATGACGGGATTCTCTCGTGCCATGTACCCCTTCACCTTTAACTCCATGAGGGGTCACTCGCCCTTTGACCTGCTGGCCAGCAGTCACCTGTTTGGACGTTTTGGAGCGGACCTTCCCAAAGAGATGGCTGCGTTGTGTAAGTAGAAACATAACTCATCTGGTCTTCCACACCAACGTTTTAGCAGTTTTTATTTCTGCTGCAGGCATAAATAAAACTGCTGTCTAACTAGCAAACCATGGTTAGATATGGTGATGGCAGCAGCATGCTGAGGGGAAGGAGAGTGAAGCTGGACAGAGTTGATAAGAAGAATTAAAAATGATAGAGGCTGAAAAAGACGTCAGACTTGGGGAGATGATCATGTTCCTGCGGGACAAACACAATATGTTTAAATCAAAGTTTATTTATTTATTTGCTAGAACGGTCCAACCAAAGTCCAGGTCGTCTAATATGATTAACCTTGAGATATTCTGCAACAAAGAATGGAAAAACCTTTCTCAGCATGTTCAAAGCTGGTAGGATAATACCCCAAAAAGACTTGTAACAGTGAATTTTTGGTTTTTCTTCAATCCCACACTTGTTATGTTTATTTGTTAAATAACAGCAACAAAAACAGTTGTAAATCAAATTGTGAACTCCACAAAGACAAGCGCCTGACCAGAGTTAAACATCAAGGACCTTCATTCTGTGAAGCATCAACTTTTGAATAAAACACAAATCCTTTTCCTTCCACTTAACTTTACCACTTTTAGTCCTAATAAAACAAAGTGAAATCTGCAGTTTTAATGCGGCAAAATGTGGAAAAATTCAAAGAGATGTGAATACTTTTTGCAAGTACATCACATTGGATTTTAATATGTAACACTAGAGTATCTGTATGCAGCACTTTGGAGTTCACTGTAAGATGTTCAAATGGAGGAAGGCAAAGTCGGGACGCAAGAAAATCAATTTCTTTTTCCACGCACATGACGAGCCTGCGTGTCGAATGTGGGTCCCCTGACCGGCTATTTGGGGTGCAGAACAGAGGAAACTCAGGGGCCTCGGGGCAAATGTGTGACTCTAGTAACGCATTTAATCAGGAAGAGGAGAGGAGAGGAGAGGAGAGGAGAGATGGGGGGAGAGGAGAGGAGAGAAATTTTTTCCATGCGGTAAACCAGACAGATGGCAGTAAGAAGGCAGGCTGGAAAAACAGTCAACATAATGTGGTCCCTGTTTGTAATTTTCTGCTTTCCATGGCAGTGCTCCAGCTCTTTATATTTGAACCAGGACTCTCCTCAAGCAGGAAAGTTTAGGCAGATGACAGAGTTTCTCATTTTGTTCTGCACATGGAATTCCCTTTCTACCACAGGGGGCGCTGTTGCACTTCACATTGGCGATTTATTTTCTTAAACTGAGGACATGAAATAATGAAAATACGGTCAGTTTGATGGGTGAAAAACATTAAGATTGATTTTGCATCTTAATGAAAAGTCTGTGTTGTCTTTAGGGCAACACGTGTGTTATTCATGGGCATGAATATTAAAATTAAACTCTGTCCTACAGATAACATAAAGAAAAGATAATTTTTCTGGACACAGTTTAAAAAGAGATTTATTTCTTAACAATTGTATCCTAGTAGCTCTACAATAGATCTTTAAAAAAAAAGGTTAAAATCCACAATTATTTGTTGGTATATGAAATTTTTGGGACTCAGATTGATCGCTGCAGGGCCGGATCTCGAGAGTTTTCTGGGTTCAGGTTCAGACTCACTGAGACCTTTGGGGGTTTTTCCATTTCTTCATTTCATTGTCTTTGACTGAGATACTCAGAATCCTGGGAGGGATTTGTGTTTTTTAATTATTTATTAAAAAACACAAATCCCAAATTATTATGGGACTGGTGCAGCATCAGTCCCATAATAATTTTTCCTATAGCATGATGCTACCCGTATCACGGTTTACCCAATGAACAGTAACAATGAATCTACATCTGAAGACTTCCATATTTACTTTCAGAATAAATTATATGATAATATCTGAGTTTTAGATTTAAACCAACACAGGTTTAAAACAAAAAATCCTGGTCTCTGTAGCTCCTCCAGAGAGATCAAGAGTCCTTTGGCTGCTTCTCTTACAAGTGTTCCTCCTTGTCCCCTCTGTCAGATTAGGTGGATCACTGTGCATTTTCTCTGCCTAACTCAAATAAAATACATTTGTCGGTGTCACTAACTACAGACACGTTTCACTGATGACCTATTTCTGAACTCCTCACTTTAACAGCTGATTGGTAGAAAGCCACACTGACTGACTGGAGCCCACATGGTCACTGTGGCTCCCTGGTTTCCTTTCTCATTCCTTTTTTCTTACTAACAGTCCTCGTGTTTCATTTTCTTAGAGAGTTAGATCCAGGAGGATTACTGGCATCTGTAAACTTTTTCCATTTCTCAGTGGAACGTCTAAATTTAGATCCTCAACCCCCTGGCGAAACAAAGTATAATGAGGCTTATGTTTAAAAAATAAAAATAAAAATAGCTGCCATCTAAGGATAGTTTAAAACATACAAACAAGGAAAACATTTAAGTTATGGCAAAAAGAAACAATACATAGTAATAACATAATAAAGTTGGCTCTGTAAACTAAGTTTTCTTCAAACTGACGTGTGGTTAGAGAGGCTCCCCTGCTGTCAGTCACATATCAGCTGCACAGATAGCGGTGCGAGTCCGGCAGTGTGTGTACGACATGTTGATTGAGCTGCTCTAATCTGCTGATCTGAACTCTTTCTCTGGAGTCCTTCTGGAGGAGGGCTGGGGCTCCTGCAGGCTACATGCTCTCAGTGTCTGATTACATCTTTCAGATGTTGCCTCAGGGGCTTTTACTGATGCTCAGGCAGAGATAGAAGGAGAAAGGGGCAACATTTAAACAGATAAAGTGTCACATGTAGAAAAGAGAGACTCCTGGTATGAAACAAACCAAGTATTAATTAAACGGTATGTACTCTCTGTAACCTCTTGGATGAAATCTATAAGTTTTCTAGATTTTCTACAAACAATGCATTTTGCACTCAGGTTATCTTTATCTGATGTTTGGATTTGTTGGGTGATCTGAAACATGTAAATGTAACCAAGAAAAAAAAAGGAAGATACTTTAAATCTGTGTGGGAAAAGTTGTTGTTTTTTTCACAACTTTATATGCAAACGGATTTATGTGTCGAACAAAATGCAACATGAGGCTTATTATCCAGAATAAAATCTTCCTTTGGGACCTACAAATCAGTGAATGTTTGAACAGAAAAAAAAAATGTTTTCTTAATTATTTTTAGACAAAAACTTTCATCAGTCCAACTTCTTAAATGGTATTTTGTAATATTGCCAATAGCAAAATAAACTTTTCTGTTGTTTTCAAGTCTTAACCCTCATTATACATGCATAAATCTATTTGATCTATAAATATTTATACTCTTATAATACATTTATTTTTTTCTTTCCAGTTCATAGTTATTCATGGTTAATGTTGGATTAAAATGGTCACAAATAATGATACCAGAATCTGGTAGTAAATATGGGAATGAACCAACTTAGTACAATGTTTTTATGTGAGAAACAAGGAATTAATTATTATTATTATTATTATATATTAATAGTCTAGTTCTTTAAGGGGATTCAAGCGTCCAGGAACTCTTAAGTAGTAATTTGTGACTTTTGGTTTCCCTGGGGTATGAATATGGGACGGCACAGCCACCCAGCTCCTCTCAACCACACCCGAAATGCAAAAGACGAGACAACGTGACATTAAAATGAGGCAGACGAGTGTTTGTCTCTGACAGTGAGGACATGGATACAGGCACATTTGGTTAGAGCAACAATTAAACATTTTAATCACAAACAAAGTCTTTTTTCTGAGGAAAAGGTCAAATAAATTTTCTAAATCTAACTGTTAGAGACAGAGCGCGACCTTAGCATCACCAGGTTTCTACTCTGTTACATTCATTTGAATGTTTTCAGAAATACTTATTAATCTGATAGAGATTAAGTCGTTTTAAATCACTTGTAAAGGAGACACTTGGCTTTCACATATAAGGAGATATCTAAGGACTCACTCGTCCATTACATCACATCTGCAGCCATTCACAACACTGATTTCAGGGATTACAGATGTGAGCCAGAGGAGCTATAGCTCATTTAGATGTTTAGTGGTTTTGCTCAATATTCTCATGTTATGTTAAAAGGAAATTGAAACAAGAGCCCCTATTATTTGCAGACATCCCAAAGGTGATAAAAGGTTGTTGTGGCTGCATGCCCAGGTTGGTGGAAATTCTTTGGTTTTCATTATGAGTAACTCTGCAGCTAATAAGCTTGAATTAAGTCCTTCTTTTTTTTTTCGCTAATACAATGTGAACCAAAGGGTACATGGTCCCAGTAAAAGCTGGATTTATGAGTAAATTCAAACCAGACGCTTATTAGCATGAGTGCAAGTCCAGACTTTGTTGCCTAATGAGATGAACGTTAAAACATCTCCAGATCTGAAGTTGGTGGTTATCCACATGAAAAGCACCCTGACGTGCGTTCACTGATTCAGTAAGTTCTTGCTGAGCGGGGATGTGGTAAAGATGCATTAAAGGCTCCTTGACATCGGCCCAGAACGTCTTGGAACTGCTGCAAAAGTAGAATAAAATCACTGAGTTAGGATAACATTAATCTTTTTTAATGCATGTCGTCAGAGACACCAGAGCAGTTCTGAATCAGACATGGGCTTAGAAAAGGTGATGCATGCTGAAATACTTATTTAAAAGAAAATATGGGGCATAGGGGGAAGAGCTAGAAGGTTTCTGTTGGTGTATTAAATAATCATTTTAATCAGAATCAGATTAATAGATTAGAACTCATCTACATTTATCCACACTTGAAATCTAAAATCGCACGTGTGCACAGTTCTGGAAAACTTAAGAGACCACTTAAAATGATCAGTTTCTGTGATTTTGCATTTTATAGGTCTAAGTTTGAGTAACATTGTTCTTTTATTCTATGAACTACTGACCACATGTCTCCGAAATACCAAGACATTTAGTATTTATGTGCAGAAAATGAGAAATAGTCAAAAATAATGAAAAAGATGCAGTGCTTTCAAACCTCAAATAATGCAAAGAAAACAAGTTCATGTTTAGAAACAACAATACTGATGTTTTAACTCAGGAAGAGTTCGGAAATCAACATTTGGTGGAAAAACCAGGAGTTTTTCAATGGGGTTCTCTGCAGTGAGCTCTCCATTTTTTTTATAGAGCTGCATAACATCAGGTGCACATGATTAGTGCACATTTTTAATCCGCATTTCTAAACATCTCACAGTTAGTTTAAGTCACTCCTGACGGCTGAAGTGAGTGTGAACTTCATGGTGAGATCTAAAGAGCTTTCTGAGGCCTTCAGAAAAAAGATTGTGATGAATTTTAAAACAGTTCCTCCAATGTATGAAGAGTGGTCTGCAAGAAGAGGACATTCAAAACCTTCCCTGGTCTGGTTGCTAGAGCAAGTCCACCCTAAAAGCAAGATGCTCAAAAGTGCACCTCCAGTGGACTGATAGTACCGTTGATGTGAAAGTGGATGTCTGTAAGCTAAGTAAGCGACTGAATAAGTTAAAATTTTATTAGAGGTATGCAAGGTTTGCTTTTATAAGAAAGACTAAAGTTTGCCACAGAGAACATAACCCAAGAACAGATCTTTGTGGAGAGCATTCTTTGGACTGATAAGTTTCAAATTATCTTGACATCACAACAGAAATACAACCAAAACCAGAGATAGCGTTCCAGAAACAAAAAACCTCATGCAAACTACAAGGCATGGAGGTGGAAGTTTTATTGTTGCTACATCAAGACCTGGTCATGAGTTGTACTGTGCATCGGACGAAACATGAGATCATTTGTAAGAAACAAACGCTGAAGCAGAACAGGACCCCAGAACATGACAGGGACCTGAAGTAAATCCACCAGGGATTAACTGAGTGATTGTTCATAAAAACAAAAACCCTCAAGTGTCTCACAGCTGAGAGTCAGGAGCAGGACAAACTTTTCTTCAGCTGATATCAGAGATAAGTTATGAGAAAAGTCTCTCTTATTGCATAAGACAAGCTGTTGGGAGGCAGGGTGTCCTAACCTTTCCTGTTGATATGCTTTGTTAAATGAGTAAAACAAAGTTATTGCTGCAGTTTAAGTGCAAATAAATCACTTTCCCCTGAAGAGAAAGACAATAAGAGGGCTAGACATCAGCATGTTTATTCATAAAGAACCGAATGTTTGACAGTGTCCTAATTTTTTCACGTAACAGTAACGTTTGTGCCGGCGACATCTTGTTCTTGGTCGTATTTTGAATCTGAGTGCGTTTTTGAGTGTGTGTGAGGTGAATGTGATAGTAACTTGAAACTAAAGGCTCAGAGTGAGACTTGTGTGTTTTCCTTTCTGTCTGTCATCACATGCACTCTCTTTAAGCACACACATAATTGTCAGCATGTCTACACACACACACACACACACACACGCACACACACACACACACACACACGTACCCACCGCCACTCTTTCTGCTGCACATTCCAACACCCATGAATATCACAAACAGCGGTCTTGCGCTCACATTTCATTGCTTCACATTTGTGACCGTATCGTTGCGCTTGCGAACGGCCGCTGCTGAACTTGTGCAGGCACAGAGAAACCCATTGTTCAGTCTCGTATGTCTGTGTCTGACATGAGGACTGGACTTTTATTGGAGAACAACTCCGTCCTCTCACGAGTTGGATGTTTGAAAAGCTAGAATAAAAACTTGTTTGAAAGTGTTTTACGTTTCAAAGAGACTCACTTTGTGTGGATGGAGGAGGACGAGTGAGCCTGTGTGTTTTTTTTTCTGTTTTTTTTTTAGGAAAGTGATCCAGCTATTCCATTTATTCGCATTCCCTCAGCGTATTTATGTGCTTCTTTTCTCAAACAGCAACAGGGGGCAGGGTGCTGTGAGGCGGGGAGGCTAATTGTCTCAAGGTGTGGAGGGAGAGCTCAGCGGGCCGATGTGGGGCAGCTCCGCTTCCAGCGGGTGTGTGAGGGTGCAAACAGAAAAACAGGTAAATACTGGAGGGACGCCTGCAAAAAATAATCATCAAAGAAGGGAAGGAGAATAATAGATTCACTTGTAAAAATAGGGAGAAACATCCATTAATATATTCAAGACAGAGCAAGAAATACAAACAAAAAGTGTAGGAAAAACAAAGACAACAGACTCTACACATAAATATACAAAAGACGTGTGGAGAGTACGAAGCCACAGGCAGGACAAGTTGAGTGTGTATCTGCGTGAAGGTGGTGTTGGTGGTTGGGGCGGAGGGGGGGGTGTTAGGGCCCCAGTGGGGGTTTCTTCCAGAGTTCATCTCTCTTGAACGAGGGAAGGAAAGGGAGGAGGTGTGGAGGGAGGGGGAGTTTGTCTAGTACACAAAGTGTCCAGACTTTGCAGAGTTTGGGGCTGGCGCGGCCCGCCTGCAGCACTGTTGCACTTCGGTGTGACCGAGGGGAGGATAGCTGCATCCAAAGAGTTCAGTTCGATAGAGACCAGATAGTAAAGACCTGGAGGTAATGAGGGGAAATGACCCACACAGAGATCATTTTAATAAAAGTGAACTGAGCTGAATGAGCTGCGACCAGTAAAACAGTGAAACAGTCCAAACTGGAGCCAGATAAACATGTGAATTAGTTTTTGATTTCCTCTGCTAGTGAGAGGTACAGGTAGCGTTTTATTCTTGAGTTAGTTTATTATTTTAAACAATGTTCCTTTTCTTTAAAGCTGCCGTCAAAGAGTTAGAGATTTAAAGGAACATTTTTAAGACTTAGGCCTGCTGATATCGATTTTACTTGATTCTGTTTTCAATAAGTTTCACAATTACCACATTCAATATTCACTTTCTAATTCCTGGATGTATTTGACGTGTAACTGTCTTCACAAATCTGCAAAATGTTATCTTAACCCGTGAGTAAAGTAAGTTCCCCTTAAGCTACAGCTTAACTTTTTTAGCTGCTTTGTGACTTTATTTATCGCTGTGCATCAGGAGTGTGTTGTTTGCCTGTCTCCTCCGATGTTAAGTTGTTTTTATTCCACATCACTTTGGACAGGTGCAATTAATGTTTTTAAACGTGCTTTGCAAATAAACCAGCATGATATGGTAGCTTTTTAAACTTACATTTTATCTGAAAATGTAGACGTGTATAATATCGCAAGATGCTATTTTAATTTAAAAGAAAAAGCTCTGATGTACTTTGAAAAAATGCAAATTGTATATGGAGCGGAGGTGATGTCACCCCATGAGAGCAAGAAAGCAATCGGCGTGACACAGCTCTTTCACTACTCCTTAAAGACAAAGAAAAGTTATTAGCATTGACATTTTAATCTGTTTTTAGTGTTTTAAATTAGCTGTCAGCACAGTTAGTATTGGTAAATATCAGTCACTTTATTCTCTTTCACTGACTTCCAAAAGTCTAACAACATTTCCAAAACCAGTATGAGAGCTAGAACTGGACTCTTCAATATTATAAATCAAACCCACTTTGCTTTAATATTATCTGGTCCTGATTATCTGCTGGGGTCGAACGCTGTTCAAGGTTTATGAGCAGCTGACATGCGTCTGTAGAAAATAGTTTCCTTTTAATTTACTACTTATACTTTGGGCTTCTTCTGACTTTAGTTTTCACTTTTTTGGTATTTCTACTGGACTTTTGAAGAAACAAGACATCTTAGAAGTTCAACTGTTTATATAACATCCGCCTGTAACCTTATCATGCTGCTGGTCACCAGCTTGGTCACACACACTGCTGTGGGATGGGATCTCGATCCTCAAGAAACAAATTTTTATCACAAATTTGTCACTTGTTCTGGTCATTGTAGCAAGAGCAAGGGTTCAGTGGGTTGAGGTCAGAACTGCTTGCATGTCATTTTATTAATACCAGCTGGTCAATAGGGGGCGCTGGAAAAGGGCGGTGTATCTCAAAATGACCTATAAACATTTTTAAGAAATTGTATTAACCTGTTTTCCTTAATAGCATGTGCCTAAATTTAATCTGATTGAGAGCATTTCCCCCCTGCTAACTGTCATCCAACAGTAAGTTACCCCTGACTCCTGTCAGTTGTTTTCTGGGGTTAAGCTAATAGCGCCCTAGAAGTTAAGCTAAACAGCCAATCGTGTGTGGTTGCTATGGAAAAAATAATAGACATTTGCCCAATCAGCATCAATGAATTTGATGTCTTTGGGGAGCTCAGAATCGCTCCTGCTGGAATGCTGGAAAGTTCTGGGTTGTCATGGTGATAAAGTTGCTAGTGGCGACAACGGCAGTTTGAATGACAGAGCAGAGGACTTTCCTGATAGCTGGTAACACTCTCTCTATGGCGCTGGATGGTAAGCTACTGTTTCATTCGTTTTAGCTACTGTATTACTGTGCTACTTTCTGTCGTTCACTTTTTCTGTTCATCAGCTGCTGGGGTCATTTATTCTTTGTTGGAAATCAGTTATGAATGTTGCTGCAGTTTATTTGATGCTTATGTCGCTCTGGTTAGCATAATGCTAATGCTGCTCTGGATAAATGTTGCTAAGATTTCTTTGAGTTGCTCCTGCTGTTATGTTAAGGTTTTGTTGACATAATGATATTTGTTGGGTAGGATGGCTTTTCTGTATTTTTTTTTCTCAATTTTGAGTCAGTGTTAGCTGTTGGCAATTATTTAATTATTAAATACTATACATTTTGCAATTTTGCGATCCGATCTTTTCTTTTTAGCTAATCTAACCCTTCGTGCTATTTTGCTGTATGGAGAATGTTATATTATTGTGGAAGTGTAGGAAGGGAAGAGACATTTATTGGAACTCAGCCCTATCAAGATTTGTTTCCACCAGCTGCCACTGCATTTCACTCTGTCACTCTGACATTCTGGAGATAGTCTTTGATAAATCCTGCTCTGTGGGGGCTCCCGGTCCATCCTGCAATTATTTATAGCTTGGAGGATAGAGTTTGATTTCTAAGAGAGGAGAGTTGCAGAATTTCCACACCTGCTACTGCATTGTACTGCCTCCACCGAAAACTGACCAACATTCACAGAGACGATTTGGCAAGTTTGCACAGGTTCAACACGCAACTCTGGAGCTCAAACCAGAAATAAATAACCTAACTAATGTCGAATAATTAAAGGAGAAATCAACAGTGCATAAATTTCATTACAACACAGTGGAAACCTCCACTTATCTGATCATCTGCCCATCATGCGGTTGATTTTATGCACACTTTCATTGAAATTTAAGACACTAAGTTTAAGTAAATTTTATTAAAAAAAAGAACAACAAACAAACAAATGACTACTTTAAAACCATTCTGCAGGTTATGCATATTTGTGAGTGAGGTTTTTGCATTTACACATTTAATGAGCTCACTGTACTTTCAGTAAACCCAAGTTACAGTGAAAGTTGACGCGCTGGTTGGAGTACTTCTCTCTGTCTCTCTCTGCGTATTTTTCTCTCCACTCCAAATTCAAACTGATCTGTGCGAGTTGGGATTTTTAAATTTTACTTTTGCAGAAAGCAACTCTGCTTTGCTGGAGAGAACACAATGAAAACCGAAGCAGGAAAACAAAAAAAAAACAAAAAAAAACAAGGATAGAGTACAGGGAGACAAAAAATATTCCTTTTCATTTTCTGCACACGAAAAATAGAGGTGAGTTTGAAAACTTGGAGCGAGAAAGGGAGGGACACGGTGTTTGGTGTCTGGTCAATCAGAAACAGGGACACACCTCCTCGGACTTGTTTTCCCTCCCTGAATCCCACCACTCCTCCCTCCCTCCCTCCTCATCCCCACCACCACAGCAGATAGTTGGCTGTAAGTGTGCTGGAGTGTGAGAGGCCCACGGAGCCAGCAAGAGGGGAGGTGAGATCAGTTACAGCAGGCAGGGCGAAAGCAGGCAGCCAAGCAAGTGATCTAGGAACAGAGAAAGACTGGAATAAAGAGAGGGATAAAGAAAGGGAGGAGAAAGAGCCGACAGAAAGACGAGGTTTGGTTCATGTGAGGGGGGGGGGAGCAGGACGGGACGACCAGAGGGCAGTGGCAGACAGATAGGGAACACCTGGACCAAGCAGGGCATTAGGTTACTCCACAGGAAGCTCCTTTTCTGGGCTCTTCTCCCAGCTTCACCGCTCTCTGTGATCTGACACAACATGTTTGACTGCATGGAGGCTCTCGGGCTGGTTCCTCGGCCCCTCTTCGATGTGTCCAGGCAGGGCTCCTGCATGCTGGGCAAGGCCACCTCTTACTTCTCCAGGCTGGACCCTTTCGCTTGGAGCGGGGCGGGCAGCGTTCAGTGTGAGTCCAATCAGCCTTTAATATGAAGAAGCAACAGCAGTAACTCACTGTGTGTGTGTGTTGGTGTTTGTGTGTGTGTGCGTGCGCCACTATGCTGTTGCTGTGGGTTTTGTTATCACGGAGGGAGCTCTCTCCACAGGAAGTCAGATTCCTTTCGATTATATGTGCCGGTTCTCACCCTGCAGCTTGTTTGTTTATGTGCTTAGCGAGCTTTGTGAGTGTGACTGAGTGAGTCGGGGAGTGTATTTATACATCACGGGGTTTGTTTTCTTTATGAATGACTTCACATGATTGACAGCTCTTTTAAACAATGCAGGGAATTAACCCGGTGATGTGTCCAGAAGAGAGCAGAGTCCAAAACAGAAACAACACTGACAGACTGACGGGAAATGGGCCTTCAGATCACATGCTGGCTGACACACTCAATCACAGAGATGGCGTTATTTACGCACAGACAGCGGTGCTGAAGATAAATGAAGACGACGACAGTATGACTAATCTCTATTTCTTTATTTTGGACGATGCAAACTCTTCCCAAAACTTCTTAATTGTGCAAGAGAGCTGTGGGGGGGGGAAAAAAAGAAGAGAGAAGTCAGTAGCTGACAGATAAAGTAAGAACCACATGATTTCTGAACCATACAAGCGAGACATTCTTCTGATAGCTGCTGAGCAGAAAAGGCACAGATTGCATCAGGCGTTCAGGTGTTGTAAGAAATCTAATCGGCACGCACAAACACTGCCAAGATAAAGAAGAAAATCTCACTTTATCTGCCGGAATAATGGCCAGTTTCTTTCGCTGCTGCCATGCGGTCTATTCTTGCGCTTTCTGATATAATCTTTGACTCATTTCGCAGTTTTATTCATCGCTTCTCACCAACCAGCTAAGATGTCCCTGAAGAGCGCCTTTCGTCTATTTATCTGTGGTAATTATTCAGGTACCAGCGCATTAAATGCAGTCGAGTCCGCGGCGCTCGCTAATGATGATGGATGAGGAGTCAGGATGACAAACACCACAGCAGGGCCTGTTTCAACTCGCTGTGGAGCTTTGCCAGATGCCAGCCTGAAAGACAAATGTCCACAAGTGCTCATTAATCTTTTTTTTTTTCTTACTACACCTTAAATTCGGCTTAGTTTCTCGTTTTTTTTTGGTTATTTTTAGCGATGATTGTTTACCAAGCAGTGCAAAAAAACAAAACAAAAAAAAACAATTTTCCCACATAGTGGAAATGTGTAAGTTTTTCATTGAGTAATTGTGGAGGATTTTAAGGAGGATTGTCTCCCGGAAATACACGATTTACTCGTCTTCTGTTTTGTTTTTAAGTGATGCCATCACATAGTGTTGAACTGTTAGCTTTATTTTGCAGGTAGTAAAACTATGATGAAATACTTAAGTTATTGGTGGAAAAAAAAGAGTTGAAGTTGGTGTTTAGTGATGGTCAAATAAATCAATCACTTCTCAACTTGTGTAAATAGAAAAGTTTATGAATATTGTTTGGTTTGTTGACAAACTTATTAATGATATCTGGACTAAACAGGTGTCATTCGATTTAAAATTTAATTGTTTTTATGATCTGGGCAACATGAAAATACTTTCTTATTAAAGACTTGTTCTATAAAAAAAAAACAAACACAAAAAATTAAATATTTTCCTGTCTCTCACTATTTTCTGACACTACCTGGTGTCTTAAAATCCCTTCTGTGTGCCTGTAGTTTTTCTTTTTAATGTCCTTTATGACAATTTCTGCATAGAGTCGTCACAAAGATGTTTGGGTATTTTTTTTACAACCTAAAGATGCACACTAGTAGCACATGAGAAACATATTATCCACTAGGTATTATGAAGAGGCTCCAACACAACGGAGAGGGGAAAAAAAATCAATTGCAATGGCTGGGTTCATAAAATGCATCTTTAACGGCATGAAAACGCCAAAGGGCGACAGATTTAGTTTTAGGAATGGCAAAGACGTAAATTTAAATAAGAAAAAAATTCCCTAAAACACACACCACCTAACCAAATACAATGGATTAGCATAACCAGGATGAAGAAAACTCAAATTCAGGTAGCCCAGCGAGATTAGTCCTCATGAAGAAATCCCTGTTGAGTAACACACTGCTGCACCTCATGTTCATGGTGAGCTGACGGAAAGACTTTTATCTTTTACAGTGCCTCTTTTAGGAGAATGACAAATTCAGCTTTTTGAAAATGTTTCCAGTGGTGAAACACACGCATAGCTATTCTGTGAATACTCTCTTAGTAAGGCAGCACAGTTGGAAAACAACAAGCAGCACATCTGTTGAGCAGCAACATGCAGGCTAACCACAGACAGCCCTGCTGGTTATCCAGCTGATGTCTGATTATTATGCCTGTACTTCTCTATGAAGAGCATATTATTCTGCTCTATAGGGATTTTATTTAAAATTTTCCTTCTGTGTTTATTCCATATTTTTGACACCAAAGTTAAAATGAAATAAGTGCTCGTTGTTATACCATGACTCTAATCGTCAGTGTGTTGTTTATTGGAAATAAATCAATTAAAAAGTAATTGAAATGCAATTTGTTGTAAATTTTCTCAACATCATAAAATAATAGTATTTTTACCATGAGTATGAAACTATGACTCTCCTTCTGCCCATTTGATTGAAGATAGTGATGAATGTCAACTTTACTGGAACTTCACCATTCTGCTGTGTATTTGTTCCTGTGTGGATCAGTGCAGCACCTCTTTGCCTCCCTTTGTTCCCATTTCTTTAGGTATTTAAGACAGCAGAGACATGCCACACTCTGCCCACTCTCCCCCTTCCCTCTTTTTTTCTTCTTGGTGTGTGTGTGTGTGTGTGCTCATTTTTTAGCTAAAAATGCATGTTGAGTCTTTGCTCGCATGTGGATCGCCTTTCGCACCTCGTATTGTGTAACCAAGCACCTCTAATGAATCGATCACAATAAGAAAGAGCTAATTAAGTGATTTAGCTGGCGTGTGTGTGTGGACGTTTGGCTTTTGAGAAAGGCGAGAGCTGAGAGAAGAATAGCAGGATGAAGCTGGAATTTGGGATTCAAGGTGTTTCATGCCTCCAGGGGAAGTGGTCGCTCCTCTTCATTCACTGATAATCTCTTTTTTTTTTTCTCCTGGCATCCTCTTTAAAGTTGTCTCTTCAAAGCTGGCCAGACAATGGACCCTCATATCATCACAGAGACGGAGCAAAGTTAACTGCTAAACAATAAGGAGATGCTGCTGCTGCTGCTGCTGCTGCTGCTGCTGCTGCTGCTGCTGCTGCTGCTGCTGCTGCTGCTGCTGCTGCTGCTGCTGCTGCTGCTCAGTGACTATTAAGCTTAGTCGCAGCAGTGACTCGACTCTAATCTCATCTAAAAGTTAGGGGTCAGCATGCCATGTTTGTTATTCTGCTGAAGAATAATCCTAATAACTTATTTAACTGATCACAATTAGAATTTAGTGTTAATATTAGAAAAATTTTTTGTTAATCTTCCATCCCTCTGTTGTCTGTACCTTCTTATCCTTGCAGGGTTGTGGTCCTCTTTTTTTAAAACTACTATTTTTCTTTTATTATTGGATTATATTTGCCATAAATTTTCTGAATACCATAAAACAATTTTACTGTACTATGACAATCTAATATAACTCCATGTTTACTCTGAAAGATTTTAAGCCATTTTATTGCAGATAATGACAAATCATAATTCCACCGTATGTGTATTGCATATTTACTTGCATAGGAATAAACTTTTGGTGCTATATTTTGATATATTTTGCTATATTTGTTTTGAGTTATTATTATTGATAATATTAATATTTTTATGTACATTTTACATGATTCAGTATCGTTGATTACATTTTAAAAAAAATTCTAAATAAATCAGTTTATACAACAAGTGTTATTTTTAGGCTTTTTAAAAGATAAACACATCAAATTCTCATTAATAAATTGATGCAATCAGTTCAGTCTTGTTGACAGAATCAAATCTGATTACATGCATTACAGTCTGGACCCTGTTGTGATGCAGTGCAGCCAAATTCAGTTTCTAATGCTGTTGGAAACCAGTCATTCTGATTGCATTCAGTCACTGACAAGCATGAGGTGAGAGTGGGAAGGAAAATCTTCTTCTACTGTGGAAAACCTGCAGTTTGCGAGCAGGAATCTCTGCTGGGAAAATATAAAGCCATCAGGTTTCTACTAGTTTTACTGCCTGCTGAATATGGAAAATTCCCCACAGTTGTTTTATCAGTGATTGAACATTTGATCTTAAACATTCGTTTTCAGAATGGCTGCTTTCCTGTGGTGTTTTTTATGAATCTCTCTGTCACATTGAACGTTGTTATCAGATTATGACAACGTTCAATCTAGCCGAGTTCTCCTCTAGCCCAGAATATCTCCGGCTAATTTTAGATCCAGACTGTAGTGTTTATACTTTGGTACTTTTCTTCAATCACTTTTGACACCTAGATGTTTATAGTAATAACCTTATCATGTCAGAAAACAGGAAAACAAACAAAACAACAACCTTGATCGGTTTAAAACTGGAAGAAGTAAATATGAGAATATTTATGTTCTGATATCATCAGGGGAAATTGTAAATCTTCGTCTAATTTTTAATTTTGATGTGTTAAATGTGCATAAAACTAAGAATAATGGATTTCAAAGTTTTATTTTAGCTTCATTTGGCATAGCTTTATGGTTTTCAGAGTTTAAAACAAATATATCCGTTATGTGGATAAATGTAGGAGCAATATGAAAAAAGACACATTTCCTCACTGCTATTCAGTGCCACTCAAAATAGTCCGACATGTTTGTGGATATATTGTAATAGCGGTCATGAATTTTAAGTGTTTTAAATAAGCTGCAACTTTTTGCATAAAGTATCAAATTAGGATTCTGAATTAAGTATTGCTTTGCTTAAATGGTCAAGGTAGAAATATCCCAACTGAGTTTTAAAATACTTTAATCTTTTTTTTTTTTTTTTTTTTCAAATTTATTTGTCAGATAAAACATACCATTGCTTATTATATAGTTTTTATGAGCCATACTTATTTTATTGTTCACATTATTTAAAATTGGAGTTTGATATTATCCCTTTTTAAAGAAATTTTGAAACCGTCAGAAACGAGACATTTTTATATTATTTTGTAGCTGATTGTTTTTAAGTTGTTAAACCAGTCGTGTTGAAACTTGTCTCCAAGCTTGGCATCTCCAAACCTGCCCTCAACACATATCAGCTTTCATAAACTTTTTTTTTTTTTTTTTTTCAGTTGTTAAAATGTTTTAGCCCCTTTCGAGAGTTCAAGGAAAACAGTAAACAGGTCAGGGGAACGTATATGGAAAAAAAACTGCAGCTGGGTTTGGTTATAACTCAATATCCTGAGCTCTGGACGACTCTGAGGGGCTGAATACGAATCAACACATCATTCAAATTATTTGAAAGAATCAAAACTATTATTTTATTTCTTCCTTCCATTCACAGTGATGCACTACTTTGTGTTTGTCTCCCCAAAAATTCCCAATAAAATACATCAATATTTAAAGTTTGTGGTTTTGATGTATCAAAATGTGAGAAGGTTCCACATGGTTTCTCTGACCCTGCAAGCCAAGAAGAGGAAATATAGAGGCTATATGGACTGTAATATCAAAAAAAGAGAAAATATAAACCCATCTGTGTTTATGGGGTGTTGTAAAAGAAAGAAAGGGACAAAAGGGACAGGAGGGACAAACTTAAACTTAACAACCTGTCACATAAATGCAGCCTCCCCCTCACTCTGCAGACAAACTCTTCACACATGCACGAAAATCCAGACCTAACTTCCAATTTTCTAACGTTTGTCTTGTTTTACCATTAAGTTATCCTCCATTGGCCCATATCTCTGCTACAAACATTTTAGCTTGGTCTCTATTTTACTTTTTGCAAGATTTCTTTCCTGTACTTCTAGCAAGCCTGTGTGTGTTTGTGTTCTTGCCTCCTTTTCAAGTGTTTGGTGTGTGTTTTATGGAACCATCTCCTGGACAGTAGCCCGGTTTTCACAGGCTTCCCTTTAAAAGGCGCTGCCAATGACAGGAAGGGCTCCTCCTCCTCCTGCCAGGGCAGGAAGGCAGGAGGAGGACAGAGGGGGGAAGAGGGTTATTAGTGAAGGTCGAGCTCGGGGAGGAAGGCGGAGGGGAAGGAGTGCCTCTGGTATTGAACTTAGAACAGCTGATGAAAGGGATTGTATCTCAGATATGTCCCATCTCCTCCCTGCTGTAATTACCTACTCAGCATCTTTGACACTCGCAAGGTTTTCGATCAGCAAACAGTGACACATCCATTTGAAAAAGACAGTTTGAGTTTTTATGAAAGACTCTGAGGTCATTTTATTTAGATTACCTTTTCAAACAGACTTGGTCCAGTTATTTTGAGCGCTGCGTTTCTGTTTAAGATTTCTCCCAGTGTTTCCTCGCCGCGTTTGTTGTTGCACTCCAAATCAAATGGAAAGAAATCACATGACCCATGCATCCATACATCTCACACACGCTGCTGAACATTTTGTGGCTTAAGATGTTAGACAGAAGCTGGATTTATTACCAGAATAAATGTTTTAGAGATTTAGATTTGCATTTTAAAGCAATTTTTATTTTCTTTTACCATGAATAAATTTTAATACAATTATCAGTGAGTGGTTAACACTGTTCCTAATATTTATTGCGATCAATGGTAACGGATGTGTAGAGAGCTTTTTTCATTGCTTTCTATAGGAAAAGTAATGGTTTAATTTTAGTACATTTGTTCAAGAAAGAAATACCAAACAACATTCACTAGTGACCAACAAGTTGACGTGTCACAAGGCTTGAGGAAGCAGACGGCGCTCCAGGTCCTCTACAGACTGTTGAGTTTATTTTCTGGGAAAATATTTCTTCCTTTTGCATCTTTTATTATGCGACCGACTTTGGTTTTATCTTGCTTAACTGTGTATAAACCATTAAGGCTAAAGCAAGTCTACTCAGAAATATGACTCCAACTTTCCTCTTACCAGATGTGAACAGGCTGGACCATGTCCAGAACCAGGTCTTTTCAGGCCGGGCCAGAAGAACACCTTTAGGATCAGCTCTCTCTGTGTGTTTCTGGGCTCCGTGTTCTGCACTCTCACAATCTAAACTCCTGAAAACTTCATGCCATCATAATGTGTCAGTCAAGTATTTTGGTCTCACATATTTGTCAGAGCACCAAGACACATTGGGCTTTTCACACTGAAATATCAGAACTGTTACTCACCCTTGGAGCCAGATGGACAAATAACTCCAGGAGAATGTGAAGGTGTGTCTGCAGCACACAGTGATTCATGTTTGACTTTCAATTGAAATGTTTGACTACAGAGAAATCACAAAACCCTGCTTGCTCAAGAGCAATGAAAGATTAAGTTTTGCTGTAGTGTTGAGTAAATTTATTTACAGTTGTCTTGATTTTCTCACCAGTGCCTATAAAGCATCACTTTCTCTCAATGTTCCTGTTATAGCAACACTTCAGAGCCTCTGGTAGAGAAACAGTCCCACAGCATCACAGACGCTCTACCCTACTTAACAATGGGCATTAGGAACTTTTCAACTTTTGTTTTACACCTGCAGTGTTAGTTGCTGAAAAGCTGAATTTTAGGCTCATCTAATGATTCAAGTTCAAGTTAACCCAGTAGCACTCAGTTAACTCCATATGCTTATATTTGTGATGGTAGGACAGAAAACAGTTTCATGTAGGCAGCATCCATAGGTTGTTATGGAGACTTGGTGAAATACCATTTTTTGTTTCAAGTTGGAATATTTTCATCTTCATCATCACCATCCATCCACGATGCATAGCGGCACAATGAATGTCACTTTGTGTTCAGACTGTACTTATAGCCAAGGTTTTAGGCCTGCAGCTTTTTACTTGTTGCCATTTTCTGAGCTATGAAGATCAGCACAGCCAGGTTGGCTTTGAGGAATTACGTGTTTGCCTCTCTTTGTCATTTTGAAGAGTGACTAAGAGAAATGGACCTCTGTTTCACGTCATAAGGAGGAAAAGAAGTAGCAAGACTAAAAGTTACGAGGCACTCTGATCAACTTAAACAAGTGCAGAACAGTACAAGTTGGAACCTTTTTTTTGGAGGAATATTTTTCAGAATAAGTTTCCCCCTGCAGACTTTTGTAAATGACTAATGCCTTGATTCGGCTGCGACTCTCTGTCCTGTGAGCTGATAAGGAAGGTGTCTCCTTTCCGAGGGGCCTCTGTTGTCTAAACAGGGATGTGCTGATCCGACAACAACCGCTGAGGAAACGGCAGAGGAAAGAGATAGACGCGTGGAAGTGAAGCGAAGGAATGTTGCGCGGTATTTATTGCATGTTTTAGTTGCAGCTATGAGTAAATGAGGCTTAGATAGAAAAATATGCTGCGTGACAGATGAGATTTATAGTTTTGTTGCGTATGAAACTCTTTGTGGGAGTTGGCGGATGGAGGGGATTCACACGAGTCCCGTTGTCTCCTCTGTGTGCTGACTGATGGAGTGACACAGTGAGGGGTGAGCTGTAGGTTAGGAAGAGAGAGGTATTTTTTTGTTGTTGTTTTCAAGGCTGAGCTCAGTTCAGGGTGATGACAGCTGCTGACGGTTCTTGGCTCCTCGCCCTCTTTCTCCACACCAGGTAAAATCCCCCCTCCTCTCTCTCTCTCTCTCTCTCTCTCTCTCTCTCTCTCTCTC
>NW_006800125.1:147975-177768 GCF_000485575.1 Poecilia formosa | reverse complement strand
GTTTATCAAGCAGTGCAAAAAAAAATAAATTCCCACATAGTGGAAATGTGTAAGTTTTTCATTGAGTAATTGTGGAGGATTTTAAGGAGGATTGTCTCCCGGAAATACACGATTTACTCGTCTTCTGTTCTGTTTTTAAGTGATACCATCATATAGTGTTGAACTGTTAGCTTTATTTTGCAGGTAGTAAAACTATGATGAAATACTTAAGTTATTGGTGGAAAAAAAAGAGTTGAAGTTGGTGTTTAGTGATGGTCAAATAAATCAATCACTTCTCAACTTGTGTAAATAGAAAAGTTTATGAATATTGTTTGGTTTGTTGACAAACTTATTAATGATATCTGGACTAAACAGGTGTCATTCGATTTAAAATTTAATTGTTTTTATGATCTGGGCAACATGAAAATACTTTCTTATTAAAGACTTGTTCTATAAAAAAAAAACAAACACAAAAAATTAAATATTTTCCTGTCTCTCACTATTTTCTGACACTACCTGGTGTCTTAAAATCCCTTCTGTGTGCCTGTAGTTTTTCTTTTTAATGTCCTTTATGACAATTTCTGCATAGAGTCGTCACAAAGATGTTTGGGTATTTTTTTTACAACCTAAAGATGCACACTAGTAGCACATGAGAAACATATTATCCACTAGGTATTATGAAGAGGCTCCAACACAACGGAGAGGGGAAAAAAAATCAATTGCAATGGCTGGTTTCATAAAATGCATCTTTAACGGCATGAAAACGCCAAAGGGCGACAGATTTAGTTTTAGGAATGGCAAAGACGTAAATTTAAATAAGAAAAAAATTCCCTAAAACACACACCACCTAACCAAATACAATGGATTAGCATAACCAGGATGAAGAAAACTCAAATTCAGGTAGCCCAGCGAGATTAGTCCTCATGAAGAAATCCCTGTTGAGTAACACACTGCTGCACCTCATGTTCATGGTGAGCTGACGGAAAGACTTTTATCTTTTACAGTGCCTCTTTTAGGAGAATGACAAATTCAGCTTTTTGAAAATGTTTCCAGTGGTGAAACACACGCATAGCTATTCTGTGAATACTCTCTTAGTAAGGCAGCACAGTTGGAAAACAACAAGCAGCACATCTGTTGAGCAGCAACATGCAGGCTAACCACAGACAGCCCTGCTGGTTATCCAGCTGATGTCTGATTATTATGCCTGTACTTCTCTATGAAGAGCATATTATTCTGCTCTATAGGGATTTTATTTAAATTTTTCCTTCTGTGTTTATTCCATATTTTTGACACCAAAGTTAAAATGAAATAAGTGCTCGTTGTTATACCATGACTCTAATCGTCAGTGTGTTGTTTATTGGAAATAAATCAATTAAAAAGTAATTGAAATGCAATTTGTTGTAAATTTTCTCAACATCATAAAATAATAGTATTTTTACCATGAGTATGAAACTATGACTCTCATTCTGCCCATTTGATTGAAGATAGTGATGAATGTCAACTTTACTGGAACTTCACCATTCTGCTGTGTATTTGTTCCTGTGTGGATCAGTGCAGCACCTCTTTGCCTCCCTTTGTTCCCATTTCTTTAGGTATTTAAGACAGCAGAGACATGCCACACTCTGCCCACTCTCCCCCTTCCCTCTTTTTTTCTTCTTGGTGTGTGTGTGTGTGTGTGCTCATTTTTTAGCTAAAAATGCATGTTGAGTCTTTGCTCGCATGTGGATCGCCTTTCGCACCTCGTATTGTGTAACCAAGCACCTCTAATGAATCGATCACAATAAGAAAGAGCTAATTAAGTGATTTAGCTGGCGTGTGTGTGTGGACGTTTGGCTTTTGAGAAAGGCGAGAGCTGAGAGAAGAATAGCAGGATGAAGCTGGAATTTGGGATTCAAGGTGTTTCATGCCTCCAGGGGAAGTGGTCGCTCCTCTTCATTCACTGATAATCTCTTTTTTTTTTTCTCCTGGCATCCTCTTTAAAGTTGTCTCTTCAAAGCTGGCCAGACAATGGACCCTCATATCATCACAGAGACGGAGCAAAGTTAACTGCTAAACAATAAGGAGATGCTGCTGCTGCTGCTGCTGCTGCTGCTGCTGCTGCTGCTGCTGCTGCTGCTGCTGCTGCTGCTGCTGCTGCTGCTGCTGCTGCTGCTCAGTGACTATTAAGCTTAGTCGCAGCAGTGACTCGACTCTAATCTCATCTAAAAGTTAGGGGTCAGCATGCCATGTTTGTTATTCTGCTGAAGAATAATCCTAATAACTTATTTAACTGATCACAATTAGAATTTAGTGTTAATATTAGAAAAATTTTTTGTTAATCTTCCATCCCTCTGTTGTCTGTACCTTCTTATCCTTGCAGGGTTGTGGTCCTCTTTTTTTAAAACTACTATTTTTCTTTTATTATTGGATTATATTTGCCATAAATTTTCTGAATACCATAAAACAATTTTACTGTACTATGACAATCTAATATAACTCCATGTTTACTCTGAAAGATTTTAAGCCATTTTATTGCAGATAATGACAAATCATAATTCCACCGTATGTGTATTGCATATTTACTTGCATAGGAATAAACTTTTGGTGCTATATTTTGATATATTTTGCTATATTTGTTTTGAGTTATTATTATTGATAATATTAATATTTTTATGTACATTTTACATGATTCAGTATCGTTGATTACATTTTAAAAAAAATTCTAAATAAATCAGTTTATACAACAAGTGTTATTTTTAGGCTTTTTAAAAGATAAACACATCAAATTCTCATTAATAAATTGATGCAATCAGTTCAGTCTTGTTGACAGAATCAAATCTGATTACATGCATTACAGTCTGGACCCTGTTGTGATGCAGTGCAGCCAAATTCAGTTTCTAATGCTGTTGGAAACCAGTCATTCTGATTGCATTCAGTCACTGACAAGCATGAGGTGAGAGTGGGAAGGAAAATCTTCTTCTACTGTGGAAAACCTGCAGTTTGCGAGCAGGAATCTCTGCTGGGAAAATATAAAGCCATCAGGTTTCTACTAGTTTTACTGCCTGCTGAATATGGAAAATTCCCCACAGTTGTTTTATCAGTGATTGAACATTTGATCTTAAACATTCGTTTTCAGAATGGCTGCTTTCCTGTGGTGTTTTTTATGAATCTCTCTGTCACATTGAACGTTGTTATCAGATTATGACAACGTTCAATCTAGCCGAGTTCTCCTCTAGCCCAGAATATCTCCGGCTAATTTTAGATCCAGACTGTAGTGTTTATACTTTGGTACTTTTCTTCAATCACTTTTGACACCTAGATGTTTATAGTAATAACCTTATCATGTCAGAAAACAGGAAAACAAACAAAACAACAACCTTGATCGGTTTAAAACTGGAAGAAGTAAATATGAGAATATTTATGTTCTGATATCATCAGGGGAAATTGTAAATCTTCGTCTAATTTTTAATTTTGATGTGTTAAATGTGCATAAAACTAAGAATAATGGATTTCAAAGTTTTATTTTAGCTTCATTTGGCATAGCTTTATGGTTTTCAGAGTTTAAAACAAATATATCCGTTATGTGGATAAATGTAGGAGCAATATGAAAAAAGACACATTTCCTCACTGCTATTCAGTGCCACTCAAAATAGTCCGACATGTTTGTGGATATATTGTAATAGCGGTCATGAATTTTAAGTGTTTTAAATAAGCTGCAACTTTTTGCATAAAGTATCAAATTAGGATTCTGAATTAAGTATTGCTTTGCTTAAATGGTCAAGGTAGAAATATCCCAACTGAGTTTTAAAATACTTTAATCTTTTTTTTTTTTTTTTTTTTCAAATTTATTTGTCAGATAAAACATACCATTGCTTATTATATAGTTTTTATGAGCCATACTTATTTTATTGTTCACATTATTTAAAATTGGAGTTTGATATTATCCCTTTTTAAAGAAATTTTGAAACCGTCAGAAACGAGACATTTTTATATTATTTTGTAGCTGATTGTTTTTAAGTTGTTAAACCAGTCGTGTTGAAACTTGTCTCCAAGCTTGGCATCTCCAAACCTGCCCTCAACACATATCAGCTTTCATAAACTTTTTTTTTTTTTTTTTTTCAGTTGTTAAAATGTTTTAGCCCCTTTCGAGAGTTCAAGGAAAACAGTAAACAGGTCAGGGGAACGTATATGGAAAAAAAACTGCAGCTGGGTTTGGTTATAACTCAATATCCTGAGCTCTGGACGACTCTGAGGGGCTGAATACGAATCAACACATCATTCAAATTATTTGAAAGAATCAAAACTATTATTTTATTTCTTCCTTCCATTCACAGTGATGCACTACTTTGTGTTTGTCTCCCCAAAAATTCCCAATAAAATACATCAATATTTAAAGTTTGTGGTTTTGATGTATCAAAATGTGAGAAGGTTCCACATGGTTTCTCTGACCCTGCAAGCCAAGAAGAGGAAATATAGAGGCTATATGGACTGTAATATCAAAAAAAGAGAAAATATAAACCCATCTGTGTTTATGGGGTGTTGTAAAAGAAAGAAAGGGACAAAAGGGACAGGAGGGACAAACTTAAACTTAACAACCTGTCACATAAATGCAGCCTCCCCCTCACTCTGCAGACAAACTCTTCACACATGCACGAAAATCCAGACCTAACTTCCAATTTTCTAACGTTTGTCTTGTTTTACCATTAAGTTATCCTCCATTGGCCCATATCTCTGCTACAAACATTTTAGCTTGGTCTCTATTTTACTTTTTGCAAGATTTCTTTCCTGTACTTCTAGCAAGCCTGTGTGTGTTTGTGTTCTTGCCTCCTTTTCAAGTGTTTGGTGTGTGTTTTATGGAACCATCTCCTGGACAGTAGCCCGGTTTTCACAGGCTTCCCTTTAAAAGGCGCTGCCAATGACAGGAAGGGCTCCTCCTCCTCCTGCCAGGGCAGGAAGGCAGGAGGAGGACAGAGGGGGGAAGAGGGTTATTAGTGAAGGTCGAGCTCGGGGAGGAAGGCGGAGGGGAAGGAGTGCCTCTGGTATTGAACTTAGAACAGCTGATGAAAGGGATTGTATCTCAGATATGTCCCATCTCCTCCCTGCTGTAATTACCTACTCAGCATCTTTGACACTCGCAAGGTTTTCGATCAGCAAACAGTGACACATCCATTTGAAAAAGACAGTTTGAGTTTTTATGAAAGACTCTGAGGTCATTTTATTTAGATTACCTTTTCAAACAGACTTGGTCCAGTTATTTTGAGCGCTGCGTTTCTGTTTAAGATTTCTCCCAGTGTTTCCTCGCCGCGTTTGTTGTTGCACTCCAAATCAAATGGAAAGAAATCACATGACCCATGCATCCATACATCTCACACACGCTGCTGAACATTTTGTGGCTTAAGATGTTAGACAGAAGCTGGATTTATTACCAGAATAAATGTTTTAGAGATTTAGATTTGCATTTTAAAGCAATTTTTATTTTCTTTTACCATGAATAAATTTTAATACAATTATCAGTGAGTGGTTAACACTGTTCCTAATATTTATTGCGATCAATGGTAACGGATGTGTAGAGAGCTTTTTTCATTGCTTTCTATAGGAAAAGTAATGGTTTAATTTTAGTACATTTGTTCAAGAAAGAAATACCAAACAACATTCACTAGTGACCAACAAGTTGACGTGTCACAAGGCTTGAGGAAGCAGACGGCGCTCCAGGTCCTCTACAGACTGTTGAGTTTATTTTCTGGGAAAATATTTCTTCCTTTTGCATCTTTTATTATGCGACCGACTTTGGTTTTATCTTGCTTAACTGTGTATAAACCATTAAGGCTAAAGCAAGTCTACTCAGAAATATGACTCCAACTTTCCTCTTACCAGATGTGAACAGGCTGGACCATGTCCAGAACCAGGTCTTTTCAGGCCGGGCCAGAAGAACACCTTTAGGATCAGCTCTCTCTGTGTGTTTCTGGGCTCCGTGTTCTGCACTCTCACAATCTAAACTCCTGAAAACTTCATGCCATCATAATGTGTCAGTCAAGTATTTTGGTCTCACATATTTGTCAGAGCACCAAGACACATTGGGCTTTTCACACTGAAATATCAGAACTGTTACTCACCCTTGGAGCCAGATGGACAAATAACTCCAGGAGAATGTGAAGGTGTGTCTGCAGCACACAGTGATTCATGTTTGACTTTCAATTGAAATGTTTGACTACAGAGAAATCACAAAACCCTGCTTGCTCAAGAGCAATGAAAGATGAAGTTTTGCTGTAGTGTTGAGTAAATTTATTTACAGTTGTCTTGATTTTCTCACCAGTGCCTATAAAGCATCACTTTCTCTCAATGTTCCTGTTATAGCAACACTTCAGAGCCTCTGGTAGAGAAACAGTCCCACAGCATCACAGACGCTCTACCCTACTTAACAATGGGCATTAGGAACTTTTCAACTTTTGTTTTACACCTGCAGTGTTAGTTGCTGAAAAGCTCGATTTTAGGCTCATCTAATGATTCAAGTTCAAGTTAACCCAGTAGCACTCAGTTAACTCCATATGCTTATATTTGTGATGGTAGGACAGAAAACAGTTTCATGTAGGCAGCATCCATAGGTTGTTATGGATACTTGGTGAAATACCATTGTTTGCTTCAAGTTGGAATATTTTCATCTTCATCATCACCATCCATCCACGATGCATAGCGGCACAATGAATGTCACTTTGTGTTCAGACTGTACTTATAGCCAAGGTTTTAGGCCTGCAGCTTTTTACTTGTTGCCATTTTCTGAGCTATGAAGATCAGCACAGCCAGGTTGGCTTTGAGGAATTACATGTTTGCCTCTCTTTGTCATTTTGAAGAGTGACTAAGAGAAATGGACCTCTGTTTCACGTCATAAGGAGGAAAAGAAGTAGCAAGACTAAAAGTTACGAGGCACTCTGATCAACTTAAACAAGTGCAGAACAGTACAAGTTGGAACCTTTTTTTTGGAGGGATATTTTTCAGAATAAGTTTCCCCCTGCAGACTTTTGTAAATGACTAATGCCTTGATTCGGCTGCGACTCTCTGTCCTGTGAGCTGATAAGGAAGGTGTCTCCTTTCCGAGGGGCCTCTGTTGTCTAAACAGGGATGTGCTGATCCGACAACAACCGCTGAGGAAACGGCAGAGGAAAGAGATAGACGCGTGGAAGTGAAGCGAAGGAATGTTGCGCGGTATTTATTGCATGTTTTAGTTGCAGCTATGAGTAAATGAGGCTTAGATAGAAAAATATGCTGCGTGACAGATGAGATTTATAGTTTTGTTGCGTATGAAACTCTTTGTGGGAGTTGGCGGATGGAGGGGATTCACACGAGTCCCGTTGTCTCCTCTGTGTGCTGACTGATGGAGTGACACAGTGAGGGGTGAGCTGTAGGTTAGGAAGAGAGAGGTATTTTTTTGTTGTTGTTTTCAAGGCTGAGCTCAGTTCAGGGTGATGACAGCTGCTGACGGTTCTTGGCTCCTCGCCCTCTTTCTCCACACCAGGTAAAATCCCCCCTCCTCTCTCTCTCTCTCTCTCTCTCTCTCTCTCTCTCTCTCTCTCTTTTTTCTCACCACGCTCAGACAGTGTCAGTCACTCGCTCTCCCCTGGCGCCAGATGCAGCTTCTCCGTTTCAGTAGGAGCTTTTTTTTTTTTTTTTTTTTTTCCTCTGGATTTCACAGGACCACTTTTACACCGTCAGTGTTACTATATAAACAGAAGCCGGTGATCAGGTTACAGTGCATCTCACCTGCTGCTGCTCCCCCGCACTCGCCCGATGCCCCTAAACATAAAACCATTTACACCAGGCTAAGGCTGAGACGTTCTACGAAGTCTGAGATTACCATCTGCTGTAAGACAGCTCACACCGAGATGCTCCCACCTGCAAACTGTGGTTTTGGGGTAATAATTTTGGGCAGAATAATTCTGATTTCTAACATGATCTGTGAAATGCCATCCAGCGAGTTCACCTTTGACCTGATCTGACCGAACTTGAGCAAATCTACTGCAGCAAACTTCCAACAGCCTTCAAGCATGTTTTTTTTCTTCAGCAGTGGAGTTTTACGCACATAGAGGCCATTGTGGTTGACTGCATTACTCTTTGTTTTCAGGGTGAAAAACCGTACCTACTGGGTCCAGGTGTTTCTGGAGCTCTTTGTGTGCGCTCCTAAGTTGATTATTCTTTTGGCCCAGAAAACAGCAGCATCTGGTTCTGGTGGTTGTTACTTCTGGATTACAACTCTGATGGGTATTACTGGAACATTCAGACATTTAAAAATACAGTTAAAATAATTTCAAAAGCATTTGCTGTTTCTATGTGAAACAGCAAATGCTTTCTAAATACTGACAGATTTTAGCTGGTTACTTGGCTTTCTATGCCTTTTTGCACCTAATTTTCTTCATGTCTTCAATATTTAATACCTGTGTCCTTCCACCATGTTTTCATGTTAGGAGCAATTTGGCTTGATTTCTTTGAATGTGTGTGTTACTTACATTATTAAAAGCACCTGGAAATTGTTGTTATGGAAGCATGGAGACTATGGAGGACAACCAATATGCCGTTTCTTCTCTAAAAAGCAAACGTTGTCACAGCTTCTGTTGCTGTGACTGTAGGTTTAATCTAACAGTGGTTAACTCAATAGATCTCAGTCACGAGGCACTCTGATCAACTTAAACAAGTGCAGAACAGTACAAGTTCTGCATTTAAATTTGTTTAAATGATTCTTAATCATTTAAACAAATTAAATGATTAAGAATGGGGAAAATACTTGTGTGTGATTTGTTGTTATTAAAGGAATTGTTAGATTTGCTTCTTTTTTTTTAGTTGAAAAAACAAGATTTTCCCCACACTGCATAAATTTACTCGAATTAAAGGTATTATTTTCTTTTTTCTGTGTATATATATTTTTTGCTCCATTTATTTTTAGCCATTGCCCTCATCTCTATTGCGGTGCCACTCAGTGTGCAGGATGCTGCATCTTTTATCAGAATCCAGGTGTTGCCCATATCTCAAAGCATAGCTTGAAATGAACTCATTGCACTGCTCTTCACTGCATACAGTATTTAATCAGGAGATTCTTTTTCTTTCTCTTTTTTTTTTTTTTTGCAGCTTTTTCCTTTGCAGAGCACACCAGATGAGTCAAAATGTAAACATTTAATCCAGACGGGACAGTATGATCTCCACCTGTGACTCTTGAATGCTGCAGAAATGATTAAATGACGTGTTCTCATAGGTCGCAAGAGAAATTCAAATGTTGCTGGAGGAGCTGGAAATTCTGGATTTAACTTGAATAAATTAACCCTGACAGTAATGTTTGTACAGGTTTCTTTGAGACTTAAAAACCAACAGAGAGACCCGTAAATTATGCAGATGTGTCTCAGAGAGATGAATAGCCGCTAATGAGCTGTGATCCCGGTCGGTGTGTTCTGGTTTCCTGTTGCAGAAGAAGAAGCCCGGAGAGGGAAGCGTTCATCCTGGAGTCTCATGTACAAACTTGCAGATTTCTTCTTTGTCAAAATCAGTGAGAGGCTTACAAAATACCTCCAGCCGTCAATTTGAAAACAACTTACTATGTTACAGGGATTATTTTCACAGATAGCGGGTTTGTTGTGGAAAGCAGCAGCCGTGTTGAAAGCTTACCGACTTCTTGGTCCGCCTGGCTCTTCACAGCCCAGATGTATTCGGCGTCCAGCAGCGTTTGACGGGGAATGAGTTGTTAAATTGGGTTAGTTCCTGCCAGGCTGGTGTTGATTTGTCCATTTTCAAAAAATAACTTGCACACATTGATGAAGTTTATAGGAGGCTGCCGATCATTAGCAGTGGCCTTCGAAGTCAAGGTCAAAGTTAAATAGTCAAGGTTTTATTTAACCTCCCGTCCACTGAGAAGTTTGTGTCCTCGGGCTCACCTCCTGCTTTCCCTTTCTCTCTCTCTCTTTTCATTTTTCCCCTCTGTTTTTATTAGATAATTCCTTTGTGCCTCTCTGGGCTTGAAACCTTACCACTCTTGTTAATGACGAGCCGGGGGTTCAGGTTGGGGTTGCTGCCGTGGGGTGAGGGCCACATTTGGTTCAGTCCTGTGCTGTCCATTGAAGGTGACAGGAGGGGCTGTGACTTTGGGGTATTTGACCCCCAGATTCTTTATTTTTACTAGGAAGTGTACCAAGGATGGAGCTGTTGATGTGAATAGCGGCCCAAGGTGACTGGATCCCAATAAAGAGGCCGTCACCCTGGCCTGGGCCCCCTTCCCATCCGAGACACAACCTTTATTGGGCTGGTTATGAGCCTGGGCAACTATTAAACCCCGTCCAGCCTGCACTGAGGAATTTAGGGCCAGGAAACAGAGGGGTGGGGGCAGGCGTGGGCTCAGAGAGGTGAAGTTGGGGTGACTGAAGGTGAAAGTTGAAAGGCACATTTGATCGGAGAGTTTGCATTTCCAATCCCAGATTTTCTGAAGTTCTGATCTGCTTAAATGCTCATTTTGATCGATTCCTCTTTTGCTTTTGACATTCGCGTGTTTCAACAATAAGATGTTTGCAGCAACACAAAACAATTGCTACTTAAAAACAGCCCAAACTTGCATAGAAGTTTGAATTTTGGAGAGCAGACGCTGCTACACAGCTCTGCAGATAAACTGGATTTTAATATTTAAGAGAAAAGACAAAATGATTAAACAGTTGACGTTTGAAGCTTTCTTCAGCATCTCTTATCATCAATCTTTAGCATGATCAGCACAGTAATCTCTGCAGTGCTAGCTTTTAACAGTAGTCGTAGACTCAATCTCTAATTGTAACATTTTCAAAAACACCTCGCTGTTTCATTTTCCAACATGGCTGCTGCATGACAAAATAAAGGTTTTTAAAATAATTAAGTAGCAACTTTACAATAATACTCTCAACTTCAACATGCAAGTTGTCTTTCCTCTCTTGAAGCGCATTTGGTAATTCCTGCAAAGTCATGTAAAAGTGTACATCACTGATGCTAAAAACAGCAGGCCGAGTTACCGTCCCTCACTAACAACATCGGCACACGGGAGAGTTTTTATTTGCTGTTTGAAAAAAATATATATTTTAATTTCCATTCAGCCAATAACGGTCAAGCATAAAATAATCCTTTTCTGGTCTCTTCGCAACTTTGTTCTCTAAATAGATGCTCGGGTCGTTGCCGTTTTCCCTCAGGTCTTCTGCTCTGCTGTCATTTAAGTGCAAGAAACCACAGCTGGATGAACTTTACTGCAACCATTAAACATTGTTTGTCTTGAATCTTTTTCACTATAGCAGTGGAAGGCCTCTGCCAAAAAATATGCTGTTCTACAGTGTGAAATTTTCCTTAGCGAGACAGTGCGATGGGACGGAGGGAGACAGCGAGGTCTCGTAAACATCCCACCTCTGTTTGTTCACATGGGGCTTCGGGGAGACGGGCAGGTCCGGCCGGGTGGCTTTTCCAAATAAAATAGCAGAAAAGAAAAGGAAAACAAAGCATATGCGCACAAACGCACACGTGCAAAAATTTTTTACATTCGAGTCAAAAAGTCAGCAGAGGTGTCCCACTGCCCCTCCTGCTCTCCAATAAATGGTGAAGCCAATCAAAGCTCAGCTGCCAATCAGCGTTTTTTATCAGCAGGCCCATCTGGCCATCAGCTAATTGTGTCTCTTTTAAGTCCCTGTCAATCAGCAGAGCCCCCCGCCCTCCTCCTTTTTCTCTTAAAAATGTCTGCTTTTGAGCTTGTTCCCTTCTGGCTCCACAGGGTGGCCCGAGGAAGGATGGGGGTTGTTTGTTGACCACTCTCTCTCCTAATCAGCTGCTGCATTTGCTTTCATCATTATTTCAAAGACTCTTAGGATTAATGCAAACAAGATGCATTCTTATAATAAGTGACCTTTCTTCCCCCCCACCCCCCTTCTTTTTCTTTTTTTATTTTTTATTTTCTTGCCCTGCAGCGGTGGAGACGCAGAGCACCAGTTCAGAGGAGATGGTGCCCAGCTCCCCTTCCCCTCCACCTCCTCCGCGGGTCTACAAGCCATGCTTTGTGTGCCAGGACAAGTCATCTGGTTATCACTACGGAGTGAGCTCCTGTGAGGGCTGCAAGGTAAATGAAGCCAGAGGTACATGCAGAGTTTACAGGACATGTGTAAAAAAGAAAAAGAAGAAGAAGAAGAAGAAGAAGCTGAACAGCTGAGGTCAGTTTAAAAGAAACCCAGAGTGGGAACCTGATTCTCTCCGAGAGCCAAACAGATGTGTGAAGAGTGCAGCTGTGTGTTTGCTGCTGCCCCCTGGTGTGTACTCACTGCCACTGCACAGGCGCGCAGCACATGTAGAAGTTCGGTGTGAAAGATATGAGCCTACTTCTTCCATAAAAGTTTAACCCAAAGGCATTTAAATGTTAACAAAAACAGATTGCAGCTGTTTAAAAATGACCTCTTTGATAATTTATTCGCAGCATGTACATATATGTAAGACCTTTGTTTAGGATTTCCTGTCTTACAGACCAACTCAAAGTAGCGCATGGAGGTTCAGAGAAAGGAAAAGCTATGCATTGTTATCAAAAAATATTGAACAATAAAAGGTTTAAAAAGGAAGACGGGAATTTACATGTATCTCATTTATATTGATCTCTTTTCACTCATAACCAGAATAAAAATCCAGCAGGTCAGTAGTGGCAATTAAACTGAACAGATTAATGGGAAGGTGGATTGAGCTCAATACCTGGTAATCCCAGAAGAAAACCTGTTAGGACGCATAAAAACCTAAGACTGGTGTGGAGGTTCATTTTCCAGCAAATCAGGAGCCATAAACTTACATTTAAAGCTGCAATGTAATAGTTTAAATCAAAGCATGTTCCTGTGCTAGAATGGCACAGTCAAAGTCCAAACCTGTATCTAATTTGACTAGGACTGATGTCCACAAACACAGATGCTTGAGCCAGCTTCAAGATAGAATGGGCAAAAATGTTTGTCTCTAAAAGCAGGAAGAGACGTGAACCAAAAGTTGCTGATGATTCGACAAAGTATTTAATCAGGGTGGCCAAGCAAAAATGCAGGTTTCAGGTTTGTAACATTTACTTCATCTTCAGAATTGTGCAAGACTTTTTGTCAGTCTATCACATTAAAATTCAATAAAATACATTGAGGTTGCAACATGGGTACCAAATACTCTGAAAGACGCTGTAATTAGATTACACTCTCCCTTCATGTTTGCTAAAGTGGAAACATTTTGAGAGCTGTCCTGTTTCTGTCTGTTCTGGAAACTTGGGCCAAGGAAATAAATCAGAGTCTTTTCTGCTTTTTTTTTTTTTTTTAGGGATTTTTCCGCCGGAGCATCCAGAAGAACATGGTGTACACCTGCCATCGAGACAAGAACTGTCAGATTAACAAAGTGACCCGCAACCGCTGCCAATACTGTCGGCTGCAGAAGTGCTTCGAGGTCGGCATGTCCAAAGAAGGTCTGTGGGCTGGAAAACAACTCTTCCTGTTAATTCATTTATATCTACCCTTTTTAAGTGGACTTAGATTTAGGTTTAATTGAAAACTTAGTTTAAACTTTATCAGGAGGGCCAATAAGTGTGGGCTGGTCCTGCGAGTTGTTGTGATCACAGATTTGCGAAATCACAGCTGAACATCCTGTGGTAACCGGATTTCCTTCAACCTTCAGCCGTGCGCAACGACAGGAACAAGAAGAAGAAGGATGTGAAGGAGGAGGTGGTGCTGCCCGAGAACTACGAGCTCAGCGGAGAACTGGAGGAGCTCGTGAACAAAGTCAGCAAAGCTCACCAAGAGACATTCCCGTCTCTGTGCCAGCTGGGAAAATACACCACGGTGAGTTTTTGACTTCCGCCACGCACGGCGGAGTGTCCGCACCGAGGCTCGCTGCTTTCCAGACAGGACGAGCCACGGTGCCGACTCTGCGCAGACAAAAAAAAGTGTTCCTGTTTCTCTCTTCCAGAACTCCAGCGCTGACCACAGAGTGCAGCTGGACCTGGGCCTGTGGGATAAGTTCAGTGAGCTTTCCACTAAGTGCATTATAAAGATTGTGGAGTTTGCCAAGCGGCTACCAGGCTTCACTACGCTCACCATCGCTGACCAGATCACCCTCCTCAAATCTGCATGCCTGGACATCCTGGTATTAGCCCTCTCCTGCTTAACCGACCCTCCACCTTCCCAAGGCTTTCCCATTCATCACGCTGCTTCACTTGTTGAGACAAAGCAGATATTAGATTTTGTTTTTAAAACTAATATAGTTTTTTTTTTTTTCCCCTGTGTTCTGTAATGTTTTTCCTTCCTCGTGCAGATGCTGAGGATATGCACCCGCTACACTCCAGAGCAGGACACGATGACGTTCTCAGACGGCCTGACTCTCAACAGGACCCAGATGCACAACGCCGGCTTTGGGCCGCTCACTGACCTGGTGTTTGCCTTCGCCGGTCAGCTCCTGCCTCTGGAGATGGATGACACAGAGACGGGGCTCCTGAGCGCAATCTGTCTCATTTGTGGAGGTAAAAGGTTTAGTGAGCCGGCCGGTCCACTGAGTCTAGAACGTGTCTCGTTTTTGTTTATGTCTTCCTGCCAGCTCTTTGTGAGGCTGCTATCGTTTCCTCTTCGCCCCTCACCAGACCGCATGGACTTGGAAGAGCCAGAGAAGGTCGACAAACTCCAGGAGCCACTGCTGGAGGCTCTAAAGATCTACACTCGCCGCAGACGCCCGAACAAGCCCCACATGTTCCCTCGCATGCTGATGAAAGTCACAGACCTGCGAGGAATCAGCACCAAAGGTTAGGGCTTTTTATTATTATTATTATTGAACTTGCAGAATTTTTTTTAGTTAATCAAAACGTAAGTTTTCCTCTCCCCGTTGTAATCTTAAAGGGGACATATTATGAAAAATCCCTATTTTTTTATGTTGTCATACTTGCATCTGGGCTTCTACGGCTTCTAAAAGCAGCCAAAGTATCAACCCCACAAAACCCAGCCTGTCAACTAACAACCCAAACTGAGTTCCAGCACGTTTGGTCATCTGGTTTTACTGCTGTGCAATGGCTGCTGGAAAAGACAACGGTTTTGTAGTTGACTTACCTTCCAGAAACCACTTGTTTCATTCTAGTTGGTTGTGCAGGAGGCTCCACGTCTGCTTTTCAAAGATGTGCGGTTGTATAGTTGCGCATCTGTTTGTAGGCGTTTTCATGTACGAGTGTAAACGTTGAGTTGGGGGCGAGGCCAGCAGCAGCTTATTTTGATTTAAAGTAACAGGATGCCCTAAGATGTCTCATTCTGAAAGGAGCTTAAAATGGCAGAACTGACCAAACAATCTCATAAGAATTTTGTCCAAAAAAAATGTAATGAACATGTTTTGTACATTTCATAGACCTATCCTAACCTATTCAAGGAAACATAATAGGTCACCTTTGTAAGGTTTAGCTCTGTTGTATCACTTAATATGCACGCGGAAGATGTCAGCATGGTTTTGTCACTCACTGCAAAGTAACTAAAACGCATCGTTTGCAGTCTTTCCTTAACATGTGAAAGTTAAGCAGTGCTCTGCATTCAGCTCCATCCGCCTTCCCCATCGACTCCTCTCAGATTCCCACTCCCACTGAATGCAAATGCATGCCACACTTTCAGATTTGATTTGTTAGCATCTTCTTTTAGCTTTACTCTGTGTAAAATGTCTAAAAATCTTTAATCTGAAATTAAAGTTTGCACATTTGCAAAGCACCTAAGCACAAACTTGGGTCCGCTTGTTTCCTGAGAGGAGAACAGTTTGTTTCGACGTTGAGCCTCTCTGCTCGCCCGCAGGTGCCGAGCGGGCCATCACCCTCAAGACGGAGATCCCGGGCCCCATGCCGCCTCTGATCAGGGAGATGCTGGAGAACCCGGACGCCTTCGAAGACAGCAGCGACTCCAGCGACAGCGCCTCGGCCCCTCCGCCGGCCATCCAGGCCATCAAGCAGGAGGAGAAGTCCACGTACGAGTCGGCCTTCGAGGAGGAAGAGGAGGAGGAGGAGGACGACTACTGGGACGAGGAGAGGGAGTGGGGGGCGGACAGCGACGGCGAGCCGTGGGGGGAGGCGGCACAGAAGAAGGCCGTGGCGGGAAAGACGCAGTGAGAGAGGAAGGCCACTTCCTGTCTGAGAGACCGCTGAGCCGCACAGAGCAACGCCACCTCACAGATTTAGGCTCGTTAATGACATTGTGACAAACTGTACATACTGACTTCGAGGAAACTGTTTTCAGTTCAGAATAGGAAGCAAAATAAACAAAGAGAAAAAGCACTACATTTCAGTGGATGAATGAGGGCACCGTTAAAATATCGACGTGACTTTGCAAAAATAAAACATGTTCCTGAGTTCAGCACCACAGAGCAGCAGGGATTGCTGGGAGGAAGAAAAGGAGCTCCACTTCTGTCTCTTAAGGGCTATGCTTTGTATAAAATGGTTGATTGCAGCAGCTGAGCTCTACATGGTGTTCATGTACCACGAATGTCTTCTCAGAATTACTTCTCAGAGATTATGCAACTTATTTTTATTTTATTTTTTCTGTGTACCTCCTTTTCCTGAGCATGTTACCTTTACGTCTGTTTGCCTCTTCTTTTGTTTGGTATATATTTTTTACTCTCATTCGACTCGATGCGTGTGAAGTTTGAACTTTTAACCCTTTTCATTTCTGCTTTATTGGACAAAAGCATTTAAAAGTGTCATAGAGAGACAAGAGAGTCATGAGCGGGACTCAAACTCAGAAAAATCGCAAAACGTTTTTCAGTCTTGAAATTATTTGAGAGAGGACAATAGGAAAGCTGGTGTTTTACCTCCGGTGCCAAATAGGAAAAAATGCAAACACAAGACATATCTCTCATCGTTTTTATAAATCTATATGAATATTTCTGACTCCTCCCCCCATTAAAATCTTTAAATCTTCAGAGGGGTCATCCTTCGCTCTCAGGTTGATTCTGTCTCACCTTTCTGTGTAACAGTTTCTGCAAAACTGAAAATCCCAGCCACATAAAGTCAAGAAATAACTTGTGATATTGCAAGTAAAGATATTTAAACAGATATTAAAATAAATATACTCAGGAGGTAGTGTGTGCGTGCGTGTGCGTGTGTGTGTGCCATCTTCAACAATTCAAGCTCAAAAGCACAGATGGGATAAAAAGAAACAAACATTTTAAAATAATGCCAAATATTGTAGTTTTCCATATTTACACACATTCCATGTTTAAATTTATGAACTATTAAAAATAAATGTAATAGATGAAGCTCACAAAGATGTATTTTAAATTGAATATGGAGTATCATCGGTTTGCCCTGAACACACTGGATGCATGCAGAGCCGGTCCAAAGTTGGGCTTTTATCTGGAGAGCCACCACTGACCCACTTAAACTTAGGATGTTTTAAATCTGTAAATTAATAAACTAATGAAGCTGCATTTTAAATATAAATGACTTTTAGTTTAAATTTGACGTCCAGAAGCCTTTAGAGAGAATTTAAAAGCAGGTTGATTGTTGATAAATGTGTCATTTTGAAATCGAGTCAGAATTGGGAAAATTAACTGTTTTGGGTCTTTTAGTACTTCTGACAATTTGCATCTAAGTAAACCAGTACCGCACGTAATGTTGTGCAAACTATCGTGCTACGTTAGTGTTTAATGTCTAAAATAGAGAAAAATGCTTTGTTTCCTTCTTGTATTAATAGTAGTTAGCTGATCCCACTGACTGTCCGACTGAAATGTGTTCAACTTTGGGGTCAAATTGATCCAAAATTTGACATCAGAGACGAATCAATTATCCCATGAGTTTGCCTATACCTTGGGCCGGCTCTGGTTACAAGTTAGAAAACATTACAGAAGAATTTATTTAGAGTTAAAAGCCTCAACTCAGAGATGAATTAATTGGAATGATTGTTAATTGATCAAAACTTATCATCCAGCATCAGCAGTAAACGGGTGTCTTCCTGAAGCACACGGTGATGTTTTAGTGAAATAAAATATTACAATTCTTTGCTAATAGAATAAAAAACTGATCAAATGAAAGACTTGTGTTCAACACCAAAAGTATTCCAAGTTTTCTAAATTAAAAACTATTTATAAACAGATTAAAAGTCACCAAAAAGGCAAAACTAAAGTTGTCAGGATTTTCATTAAGCTGTATTTGTTCTTGTTGGATCAAAACGTTGCTTTCTCACACACACACACACACCCACACACACACACACACACACATTGTAACATACTAATTGCATAGCACCAGCCAAAATTAGACTTTTCATGATCTTTTCAGATCCTATAATGTTTATTAATTTCAAAGTAAATGCTTTGTTTCTGATGTTATTATCTTGAATTTGAGTCGGTGCAATAAATTAACCACAGAGGTTGTCGCCAAACTCTCAAGCCAGCAACATCATAAACATAGATATGTAACAATATAAAAATAAAAGACCAAAGACAGATACGTCACTTTGTGTTGGGCAGGATTTTACTTTTTTTTTTCTTTTTTAAATAATGAAGCTGGATAAATCTCGTCTCTCTAACATTTTGTTGTTGCTGATAAATAAATGTCTGTAATATTTTATTCCAGGCATGTTTGTCTACGTGTTCAGGGAGCGACGACGTTCATCTTCTTCTATCTGAGAAACCAAACTAGCTTTGATGACTCTATTGCACACAGCTACAAACAAATTCAAAAACGGTGTTGAAATGCTCTGGTTACATTTCTACGAGAGGCTGAAACTATGTTTGCTTTTTTTATGCTTACTATTAAATGTTTTTATGATGTTTCCTGTATTTTGATAAAAGCATTTTTTTGTTCTCAGACATTATAAGTGTCCAGTTGTCTCAACTTTTTTTTTCTTTTTTTTCTCAACAAACACTTACAGAGTTGGACACATTTGTGGGTACCACTGGAAAAGATGCTTAAAAGCTGATTTCATTTTATTTACTTTTACTGCAGCAACATAACCTCACAATAAAATAATAATTTGATGACATTTTTACGTAGGTTAAAAATAGCTCCTTGCATCTAGTTGTTGATTTCTATTAATTCAATTAAAATAAACAAATGGGTTATTTCTGGGGGGATTTTAGCAGGATAATGATTCAAAACATGTCACCGAATTAACAGAAATGATTCCACAGACACTAAATCAACTTTCCTCCATCATGTCCATCTCAGACTCCAGACCTGAATCCTTTTGAAAATCAAAACAGAGGAGCCAGGACTGTGGACCAGAGCAGAGGTCAGCAATCTGCGGCTCCAGACCCACAAGTGGCTCCTAAGGGCCTCTTCAGCCAAAAAAGAAAACAAAAAAAGGAGCAATTAAAAAAAAAATAAATAAAGGTAATTGAGATTAATTGTTTTTCAAAAAGAGCTATTTTAAAAGGAATAAAGCAAATTAAAATTAACTGCTCATACAGTTTTTCAAAAAGAACAATTAAAAAAACACGAAGCTAAGTTAATTGTTTTTACAGTTTTCATAGAGGTACTTAAAAAAAATAAAGCTAATAAAAGTTAACTGTTTTTGGAAAATTTCAAAAACAGGATTCAAAAAAACCCAACTAATTCAATTTAATTGTTTTCGCAAATTTTTTCAAAAAGAGGAATTTTTTTAACAATAAGCTTTTTAAAGTTAACTGTTTTTACAGGTTTTAGTACTTCTATAACAGAATAAAATGAAAAATAAATGTGCCGACCTGGCCAAATGAGTGCTGTCCTCTCAGTAAATTAAGTCGTGTTCACCACAAAGGAGGCGATAGATGTGTTTACAATGATTTTGGTTAAAAAAAAAAGAAAAAAAAAAATATATATATATATATATACATTTAAAATGATTTTTCACACTAACTACATGTACTTAAATAAAATATTTTTAAAGTGAATAATTACAACAATAATAATAATAATAATAATAATAATAATAATAATAATAATAATAATAATAATAATAATAACATCTTTAACTCCAGTCAAGTGAAGACCTCCATCATGCAGACGTCTGTGTATCATTTTAATAATCAGGATCTTGCTTTTCTGTCAGCATCATGTTGTCAACAAAGCACAGAAACCACACAACACTTGCTAGCGTTTTCCTAAGAACCCTGAACAGTTTTCCGGCACCGCGGCGCTGCAGAGAGGCGCTCATGTTCCCGACTCGGTGCTTGGAAAGCTGAAACAGACCATTTCACACTTGACCGTGATCGCACGCCCACACAGGAGTCGTGCTCTCATGCAAAACCCAGGGGCCAAAATAGCACCAGGAACAACACATAGAGTATGAAAGTCAGGCCAGCGGCATATTTCTCACAACGTTTGCCACATATTCACATTACAGCAAGGTTAAAGGCTGGAGCACGGAGGATTGAATTGCAAGTATTAAAATCCTCGTAACCTGAGTCGAGGTTCGCACCCAACACGAGAAATATTTCCTATAACCTGATTAAGTCGTGAAACTATCGACCACGCAGGAAAAAAATAAAATAAAATAAAGTGCATTTTCACAAATATCAGAACTAAATGCTCTTTGTTTTGTTTGGATTCAAATAAACACTAGTGGCACCAAAGCTGCTTGCTCCTTGTCCTGTTACCACATTGGGGAGTCGGCCAGCTCACTGCAGAGAAAACAGAGGAAAGTTTCACAGAATATCGTAACAGATCTACACTTCACAACAAACTTTTAGCTGATTTTAAACGAATCGCTGCTTTTGTTTGTGGTTCGCCTCCGTCACTGTGGGTAGCAGCTTCACGATAATTTGGGGGCTTTTGATGAACCGTTTTTCCTAAATACAAACACAGTTATTTAGAGCTCGTGTTATTTTTAATGTGTACTTAATGTCTCTGACGACTCACGGGTGAAATGTTCCTTGGAAGGAAAATCGGCTGCACAGTTTTTCCAGCCTGGCTGGAATCTATCAACTCTTCTCATTAGAAACGGTGCAGCTCATTATGCCTGCTTGGTTTCCAGGCATGGACTTGGCTTTTTTTAAACACAGCCCAGAACATTTCTAAGCATCAGAAGTCAGGGATCAGATCAGTTAACCTGTTTTACACATTACAAGTCCAGTTTGGGATCATTGTCCTGTTGGAAAACACCAACATGTCCAAGTTTCAGCCCCTCTAGTTGAAGCTTTTAGCAGACGTTTAGTTTATACGTAGTCCTCATTCGTTATTCCTTCATCTTTGTGAAGCGCATCAGTGTAATTGGCAGAAAAACAAACCCTCAGCATGATGCTCCCTCCACCATGTCTGACAACTGCTACGGTGTTCTCACATTTAGAAATCTCACCCTGAATCGCTCAATCTTTCTCTTCTCTGACCATAAAACTTTCCTCCAGAAGGCATTTGATTTTTCCATGCGGGCAGCTGCAAACCTTAGCCAGGCTTCAGAGTGTTGAAGCAGAGCTTCATGTCAGTCCGTGGCGACGTGACGCCGGCGTCGGTGGGGACAGTGACGTATGTTATGATTGAGTCTGGGCTTGGTGGTTCCTGGGCTGTTCATAAACATTACAGCCAATTTTAATCCGACAGTCTGAGTCACGTAATTGAAAGCTGTGCTCCAGCAGGACAGCGATCCAAAACACACGTCAAAACTGAAGATGGACCGAACAAAACAGGCTTCTGGAAGGCTCCGACCTCGACTTGGTGAGAGGTTATGGACTCGTGAACTTAATTTAACTCTTCAAATCTGTCATGAACAAGTTAAAATGGCAGCTTTAAGTATTTTCCAGGCGCACGGTGCTATTTTATAGCACAATCATGTAACTATGTTACCTTTCGGTTTTTATTTAAAAAAAAAAAAAAAGAATGAATGGTGCACTTGTCGACTTCACAACTTGGTGCATTGAAACTGGGCCTCTGTCTGCTTAAGAAACTCCTACTTTTTCTGACATATGCACAGGAGAAACAAAGCAACACTCCAGGCCTGTTTTAGATGAAGGAATAACATCATAACGTGACATGCAGCTCAAAAGGGTTGCAAAAAGCATGAAGATCAGGTGCAAAGTGGGCTGCATGCAGATATTTGACTCTGTGTGTATAAATTAAAACTTATGCTGCCATTTCTTTTTCTTGTTTGTTTGTTTGTTTGTTTTTTGTTTGTTTGTTTGTTTGTTTGTTTTTTATCATTCAAGTTGTATGCATCATTTGATCTTGAAAAGAGTGGTTCAAACAAATCAAAAGCCACAGATTAAATAATGAGACATATGAAAAGTTCCCATCAGCACCGGGCACATTTTCACTCCGATGTGTTTCAGCGACACAGCCTCTAAGTTGCGTTAGAGAGGATGTTCGGCGCAGAGCTCGGTGTGGCTGGACTCTTCTCACCTCAGGACGGGGTTGACGAGTTCAGGCAGGATCAGCTGCTTCCCTTCGCCGGGTTGGGCTTTGCTGAGCTGAGATTTTTCATCCTGATTTCACAGAAACTTGAGTCAGAGCCTGTGATGCCGGCCAGTATTTCCAGGGTCGGATTTACCGGCTTCCGGGGAAATATGGCTTTTATGCGCTACATTGAAAACTAAAAATTGTTTCTGCATGTCGAACGCAGGAGGATGCGGTTCGTTACAAATTTCTGATTTAACTTGCTGCTTTATAATTTTCTAATCTGCGCTGCGGCACATAAAGGAAAAAACATTTTTATTATTAGGTATGCTGTTTTTATTTCCTCCTCCTCTTCGACAACACTGCAGATAATAAGGTTATTGGAGACGCTCCAACAATATGATGTTCTTTCCTGAAGCTTGGAGTTTGTTTCGTTAACTTGCTACAGCATAAGACAAGCTAAATAATCACAAACACATAAAGTAGCATTTACCTTGCATGAATTAAAAATGTAATCTCCTTTCAGTTAGGAAATAAACATGTCTCCTTTGTAAATATGTCTCTTCTGTGCTCAATGGCAATTACATGATTTACATTTGAATATTAACAGGCTGGTTATTAAACCGGTTTCTGGTCATTTTATGGTTTTTCTGTTTACACACTGTTTGCTTTCGTCTAATTTATTCACACCATCCCTGCAGACAGACCGTCTTGCCCCGGCCTGTTTCTGCAGCAGCCAACAAACCCGGACGTTCAACAATGAAACTGGAGCAAACAGTCGTGACACAGCAGAGCTGCAGGAATCTCTTGAGACAACAATCAAATATTTACCCAGTCAGAGTGGGTCAATCCCTAATGCAGGCGCCGTTAATGGTTGTTTGGTTTAGGACTGGGCGGGCGGGCGGCTGGGCGTACCTGTGAGTCAACGGGCGACTCGTCACCTTCGCTTTGGCTCAGAGTCTCGGCTGGGATCTCAGAGGTGGAGCTTTCCTCCGGGGAGGAAGACGAAGAAGCAGATCTGGGAGCAGCTGATGGAGCCAAATCCTGTTTCTCAGATGAAGAACCTGGAGCTGTTTCAAAACATTCCTTCTTTTTAATCCTCCTTAGAATAAAGTTGCCGGTCCGGTTCATGAAAGTCCTTTTTCCATACACTTACAGATACGTTTAACTTCGGTGTTGTTTGGGTCCGTTTCTTCCCCGATGCCCAGCTTCATCTCCAGCTGCCGAATGCAAGTCACCAAATCCTGGAAGGTTTCGGTCACGCAGATCATCGCAGTAAGACAAAAATGATTAGATTATTATCTCTGGAAGTGGAGGAAAAATCACAACAAAAACAGCATGCAGAACGTTCCACAAACTTCTGAAATTATTCTGCTTTATTCTTAATTGTTAAATTTTTTGTGACCTTTTACATGTTTGAAATAAATGAAGATTTTATTGCATTTCAATTAAAAGGCAAATAACGCTTAACTCTTGGTTAGCTCACATTTATAACTCCAGGTTAAGAGAGTTTTGGTTTTAGACGACTATTTTAACTCAGATGTTTAACTCAGTTAAAAGGAATTAAAAAGTGTAAACTGGAACACGTGTGCAGCAGGTTTACCTACTTTATCACGTGACACATTATAGCTAATTTATTTATTTCAATACATTAAAAACGGGCTCATTCTGCCCAAAATGTATGAAGCTAAAGTTTTGCTGATCATATTTCGTGTTTGATGGCAAATTACTATCTGTGGATTGGGATTATATGTTTACGTCAGGTTTCTGCTTTGAAAATCTAACACTGCGACTCAGATTAACACCTGAACTTGAAGACTTAGGCTTTCAGATAAAACCTGTTTCAGAGCACAAATTGGCAACATTTTAGTTGTAAACACAAAAGATGTATTTATTTACTAAACTAAAATTGATTTTATTTACTAAAAGTGACATAATTAGCTACACCGATAAGCAGAAGAACTGAACACTATGATTTTCAGAATAACGCGTTCAATCAAATCTACAATAATCAGAGAAGTTTTGCATTGAACCCTGAGTTGCTTGCGGCGGTGACGCCTTGCCTGCTTGTGCAGCAGCTCCTGCTCTCTGCCTTTCTGGACCTTCCTCAGAGCGGCCTTCAGCTCCTGCAGCTCCCGCTTGGCCTCGCTCAGCAGCACCTGCAGGGGGAGCAGCAAACTCACACCCTGTGACGTCTGACACGGCCCTGCGCTCGCATGTCGGGAACTGTTTGCTCACTGTTCGTGGAAGCTCGTCTATTTGTGTAAGAAAACTCTGGCGTGCTTCTCCGAAACACATTCTGAGCAAGCGAGCGACTGTGTTTTCACGTTTTGAGCTGATGGTGTGTTGGTGCTTTGGCTTTCGTTGTGTTTTTGGCAGCTCACCTTTTCTCTCCCGAGCTCTGCCTCCAGGTTGTCTCGTTCTGTCCTCTCCTCCTGGAGCCACTCCTCCTTCCTCTGAAGCTCACAGCTCAGATCCTGGACTTTCTTCTTATCAACCTGCACACAAAAAAGAAAAAGAAAAGATGAAAAACAGGACTGAGAATAAGTTTGGTTCCACGTACGTCTCACGCTTGCCCTGAACCGGGTCCTGCTGGATCTTCACCTCTGCTGCATGCCTGTAAGCCTCTCTCTCCAGGGCCCAGGTGGCCCGCTCCTCCCTGAGGGCCAGGTCCTGGTCTGACAGCTGCAGAGTGAACTGCGCCACCTGGAGGCGGACTTGGTGCAGCTCGGCGTGGGTGTGGTTGCGTTGGGTGCTCAGGTCTCGCAGCTCTTTGCGCAGGCCTTCGGCGACGTGGTCGCTGGCTTCCAGCTGCTCCTGCAGGCTGTGCAGCTCTGCAGCCGAGGCCTCCACTTCCACCTGCATGGGAAAAGATGGAGACAATCAGAGGCAGGCAGGTGGGTAGAGCACCCAAAAGCTGTGCACAAGTAAGAGTAGCTTCAACAGATTTTTACTCAAGTAACCGTAAAAAAAACAGTCCGTCCAAGAAATTACTCGAGTAAAAAGTATTAAATGCTGAGTAACTCATCAAAACATCAGATTTTGGGGATCATCAGATGGACAAAAATATAAAGTGATGTGGAAGTTTTGGTATTTTAAAGACCAAAATGAAAATCATTCACAAAATAACAAAATCAGGCAAATTAATTTTTGTTTTCCAAATTAATTTATTTCAATATAAAACTTATGGAACTTTAAAAGAAACTGCAGATTTTACTCAAGTAAGAGTAGCGATACTTCCGAATGAAATCACTGAAGTAAAAGTAAAACGTAACTTGTTGTTTCCACAAAGCTGCTTTGTGACTAAGCTGCCGTCAGAGTTTCGCACCTGCAGGGATTTCCTTTTTTCCTCATCGTGTTTCATCTGGGAGGACATTTTCTTCACTCTCTCCTTCAGCCTGTGAAAACAAAAATAAAGTCAGCTTTAGTTGCAATTAATAAGATGCAGTCACGTACATATTTCAGACTCTTGCCTTTGGAGCTCCATGTTGGCTTGCTCTTCTCTGTCAGCCAGAACCTTCACCTCATCCCTCAGGTCTTGGACTTGCTGCAGGCTCTCGCCCTTTTCAGCCACAAGTTTTCTCAGTTCAGAGCTCTGAATTTCCTGACTGTACCTTACATCCTTTCAGCATAAGACATGATCGATTGTAGTGTTTTAGAAACCTTTTGCCTCATTACAGCTGCAAGCTTCGGATGAAAACAGTTTTCCAAAAACTGAGGAGTGGGAGGAAATTGAAGCATGGTTTCAAAATTTCCTTTACAACAAGAAGTTTTTTTTTGTTTGTTTTTTGTTTTTTTCAGACTCAAAGCTCAGCCTTAGGAGCAATATGGATACCAAATTTGGACCTAAAGAGACTGAAACTTTTTATTTTTATTTTCTGTACTTAATATTAATTAGAACAGACCTGAAATTCAATTTGAAATCTCACCACAGATTTCAACTCTTTTTTTTTTGAGCTTCCAGTTTGGTTTTTAAGCTGCTCTGTCTCTTTTAAAAGAATCATCTCCTCAGCAAGACGCTGCCACGGCCAGGTTTTGTGTGATGGCATGTTCAAGATGAGGCAAAAAATTAGTTTTCAACTTCACAAAGCATTGTGCATGTAGAGTAAACAACAAAAACAAAAAAATAATCAATGTTAGTCTCATTTAAACACAACAAATTCTTCCAGTTGGTTATTTTGCAGGTTTGTGGAGAAATAAAAATGAGACTTGTAATATTTGTTTGTATTTTGCTGGTCATCCATAAAGGCCAGCAGACTGACAGTCCCTGTAGAGTCAGCTGAACTGCTCTCTGCAGCTCCCCCAGAGACTTCATTCGTTCACTGAAGTCTTTTCTCTCTGCTGTTTCAGTTCCTGCTGTACTCCACTTTTTAAAATATCAGCTAATATGCTGATCATTTTCCTTCCACTTCACAATTACGGACCACCTTTGTCTTGATCTGTCACATTTAATCTCATTTAGATTTGTGGTTGTAATGTGATAAAAAAGTGAAAATGAAAACGGGCTTGGGGATATCTCTGCGTTTGTCACAGTTATGCGTGTTCAGTGTGTTTCAGTGTGTGGATAGAAACCAGTGTGGTTCGGCATCCAGCCCTTCTTACCATGTGTTTCTCTTCCAGCCTCTTCAGCATCTCACAGCTCTGCCTCAGGTTGTCTCTGAGCTCAGTGATCTCCTCCTTCATCGCCTGCCTCTCCATCTCCCACTCCAGTCTTGCTCTTTTGCTGGTTTCTTTTTCGGCCTCCGCCTCCTTCTTGGCGTCGTCCAGAGCTCGCTGCAAGCCCGCCTGTTTCTTGAGGCTCTGCTCGAGCCGACTCTGGTGACAGTAAAGGCAAACGCGGGAGAGTTTTTTCCTTTTTTACAGAAACCGGTCAGAGGATTTGCTAATTCCTCAATGTCGGAGTCTTCATCACAGTTCACCGTCACAGTAAATGTGGGAGTTTCCCTCCCTCACCTGCAGCAGCTGCGCTCTGGGGATGACCAGCATCAGATCCTCTTCCTCTCCATCTTCCTCATCTTGCTCCTCCTTCAGCGTCTCCAGCTCCTCCAGCGGCTTTGGGGCACAGAACGTGAACGGACGACTGCGAGCACAAACCTTTCCCTCCTTATCCACATAAACAAACTGGTACTCCACAGCACTGGGGCTAGGCAAGTACGACGCTGCAGAAGAAATATAGAGCTTCACCGTTTATATCCAGGCTTATAGTTTCAAATACGGTAAACCTTAAACATTAACGGGTTAATAGATAAAAAGCTCTTGAGCTGGATATTCTTAGTTGATCTCAGTTCTTTGGGTTTTGCATTGGAAACTGTGGAAAGGCATTTAAAACCAAGCATTCCTGAGATCTAAACCTGTTCTACTTAGCTAAAATTGCTTACATATTTCAGTTAAGACGCAAAATATAATTTCGATATTCCCCGTTGATTTTCACACACGCAAAATCTATCTTGTAGTTTATGATACTAACATGATCACAGGAGCTTAATGCATCAATTAATTTACAACGGATGGGGGAAATGTGCAGAGTTTCAAAAAAGCTAACAATATTGCCTGATTCATTTTTTGGCTCTATGAGACAAAGCATCTTCAATGCTTCACTGTACTCACATTGGCTGAATCATTATAAAATAAATGAAATATTAAGTATTTTCTGTGTTATAGATGGATTACAGTGCCTGGTATCTGAATGTCTAAACCCTGCAACACCAAATGTATCATTTCTGAAAGATGTGCGTCTTTTACAAAGTTAAAAACTTGAGGTAACCAGAGTAAATATATTTTAAAATATCTTATTCTCTACAAAAAAATCAAAATGCTGTTTAAGCTTAATGTATCAATAATGATAGAGAGAAAAGAATATTGAGAAATTAGAACATTTCTGAAGAAATTTAAATGGGGCCTGCCAAAGTGTGCCTGTCTGATGCTACAAATTAGCATTGATGTTAAAGTAAGTTGCAATGTACTCAATAGCATGTGGAGAGTGACAAACATGTTGAGTAACATGGACTTACTCCATTCTGTTTGTTAAAATTAGTGTACAAGTTAAAATGAGCCAAATTGCTAACATTAGCCTAAACTCTGTCGCTAGCATGTTGTTTTACATTTTCTTCCTCCATTCAGTATACTAAGTGTGACTAATAAATAAGAAAAATAAATAAAAGCTATTTTTAGGGAAAAGGCTAATGCTAATGGGGAGCAGTGAAATGCTAATGTTTGTGCAGTGTATTAACCGACAAAAGAGATGTAACTTCTATCATGAATATAGATTAGCCAAAAACCCTATAAATTACAATGAAATACTGTTACTTCCACTAGTCACCAGAAGTAAGACCCATAATCGTTTCCCCAGTAAGCCTCCCAGGAGTAAGGTGGATAGAATGTTCAGTTCCAGTGGTATCAATTACATCAGCAGTGATGTCATCACTCTATGATATCACAAGGGAATCTCTCTCTTGAATGTAGCTCACAGACAGAGTTTTCTCTGATCCGTTCCACAGTTCTATCGCGACAGATCACCCTTCAGAGCACATTCAACGTTCAGAGAAGCAAGAAGTTACTACAATATAGATATGAAGCAACAACAGATTATTTGCGAACATGAAGCTTTTCCAGCTAAGCTTTCATGGGTCGACATGGTAGACCTCAACATCCAAGTCGACTATAACGTTGTCATTTTCTCTGTTGAAGATGACAGCGTCAGCCCCATTGAGCCGGAAGATGAATCAGAGATCCAGGGGGAATCAAGTCCTTCCGGCGACTTTGAGAGTCCAAGATCATTGGAAGTCAAGCAGAAAACAACACCCTCTGCTGGCTTCAAGATCACCCCCTCAGTGGAAGACGTGGCAGAGACTAGCCAACACGTCAAAGATTTGACAAAGCAGGTAGACGATCTTAAAACAGAACTGCAGAGTAAGAATTTTGAACTCCATGAGGAAAGAGACAGAAGGATTTCATGTCAAGCTGAAGTCAAATCCCAGCAGGAGGAGATTCAAAGACTGCAAAAACTGTTGGAAAAAGAACGTCACCTGCAAGTCAAACGTGAACTGGTTTCTTGCTCTTCCAGAGTTACAACTGACAAGAACGTTCTTCAACAGCTGGAGTACTTCAAGTGGGAGGCTGCAAAATATGCCTCCCGCAATAAAGGTCTGATTGAAGTAATGGTTGAAGAATACCGAGTGAGACTCAAATATGAGGAGCAGCTCAAAAGTCACTCTGAGCAGGCTTCCAAATTTAAGGCTCAGGAGGAAACAGTGAAAGCTCTGCAGGGTCAAGTTGCAGACCTGAAGGTGGAATTGAAACTTGCTCTAGAAAACAATCGTCCTAGAGTCTCCACCCGATCAGAGGTCCCCCTGCAAAGAGAAGGCTCCCTACAAACAGAGGAGACCAAGGATAGACAGACCTCCAATCAACCAGGGCGGTCTGAAGAAAAACAGACCTTGAATCAACCAGAGAGGTCCAAGGAAAGATGGACCTCCAATCAACCAGGGAGGTCCAAGGAAAGATGGACCTCCAATCAACCAGGGAGGTCCGAGGAAAGA
>NW_006800125.1:94715-147889 GCF_000485575.1 Poecilia formosa | reverse complement strand
AATCAACCAGGGAGGTCCGAGGAAAGATGGACCTCCAATCAACCAGGGAGGCCTGAAGAAAGACAAACCTTGAATCAACGAGGGGTCTCCATGCATAGCCTGGCTCAGCCTTTGCGCCGACCCACACTCAGGTTGCAAACAGAGGAGTCCACGCAAAGCCAAACCTCCACACAAACATTGAGATCCGAGGAAAGGCAGACATCCATGCGACCAATGTCCACTGGTTGCATGGAGGGTCTTCATGTTGGCGTTGGTACGAAGGTCAAGCTAAGCCCGGCTCGGCCTTTACACCGACCCACACCCAGGTGGCACTAACCTAGGTCACTATCTAACCCTTGGGGTTTGCTAACACTTTGCATTATGAAAATTTGAGCCTTTGAACAAATTTGGCAAAGCCTCAAACAGTTTAACAAGTATTCATCCATCATCTAACATACATAAGTATGTTAGATGATGGATGAATCATCCAAATATCATCCATCATCTAACATACAGATGATGGATGAATACTTGTTAAACAGTTGACAATAGAATACAAAACAGAGAATTTGTGAAAATTAATTTAGCTCTGCTACTAACAACCAGAGAAACAACCAATCAGAACCAAAAGGCAAACTTTTGGTTCTGATTGGTTTCTAATGTGTTGAATGTGCTGAGACACATTCAACAATGTGTCACATCAGACTACTAGTGTACTGCAGCTATGCAATTGGCAGAAAAACAACCTAACATTATACCATCATTATTTATAGAATGATTTAGAAAACAAAAAGCTATAAAACTATTTCGTCCCATATTAGAACTTTGCATTGATTTCCCTTCATAGCTGCGATTTTGCCTAACCCAGACATTTTCCCTAACCCAAACTAATGCTAGTGTATTCCTAACATTAACTAAACCTAAATTCACGTCTTACCTCTAAACATTACCCAAAGCAATCCATCATATCAGGACAAGTCTTTGGTCCTAATATGGTGGACCTAATATGACACTGGACATTTAATGGTGCGTTCACACCAAACACATTTTGACTGTCAGGCGCATCTGGTTTACATTCAAACTCTATGTGGAAGCGCGCCGAGGGCCGTTGCGGCGCTCTTCGAGCGTCTAGCGCGGCGCCATTTGAACCGTTTGGAGCGTTTGACGCGTCCAGCACATCAAATACTTCACATAGACTTTGAATATAAAGCAGACTCGCCTGACACTCAAAACGTGTTTGGTGTGAATGCACCATTAGAATGTTTAGTTCCTATGGTAACAATGACATCATCAGTGATGACATCACTCTTTGATGCATCAAAGGAATCTCTCTCTTGAGTGTAGCACACAGACTGTTTTTTTTCCAGACCTGTTCCTTATAAGTTAACTTGTAGGTTCCTGTAACTTTTAAGTTATGAATCTTCTACAGGAGCATTAAAGTTATTTGAAGGCACAGAATCAGCCCAGTAGGTTCACATTCTCAGGTGAGAGACTCACCGGGTGTAAAGTTGATTTTTCGTTACTGGAATTGCAAAGAGGATAAATTACTTTAATCAAAGCATGTCATGAATATGTGTGCATATATTCCATATTAAGTACATAGCATAATCGTTTTTTTGTTGCTTTTTCCACCACTAGATGATTTAACATAAGCAGCATTATTCAGAGATGCATTGAGTTTATAGCCGTGGCCCTGATGCCAACATCTCCAGAAAACATATTATAGATTGTAGGATGTGTTACACACATCAGGGCTGGTGTTGGTGTAACAGATGCTGATTTTCTTGTAAAAAGTCTAGAATAGGTGGCTGCCATGCGATGCATGGAGGATCTCCCTATGCATTGCTATGGCAGGCCCCAACTATTGGTTTCTCAATATTCAGTTAAGCCCCAAATCTGTGCAAATTATTAATCGTTTTTATTGGAGGCAGGTGTCTTTAAAATGATAGCAAAACAAAGTGAAAGAAGTGTCAATAAAAATCTGTCAAGGGCATGAATAGTTTTGGATTCACCTGTGAAAAAAGCTTAAAAAGCTGCTGTTGACATGACGCTCATCTTTAACTCAACTTGAAGTGTTTGTTTTTACAGTCACTGTTATTTTATTTGAGTTGTTTCTATTTCACTCTGTTCAACTGTGTTGTTTTTAAAGTGCTTCATGAATACAGCACTGTGTCCGTGACTCTCTGGTGAGTCACGGACACAGATTCAGAGTCTGATTATACTGTTGCTGAGCGTGGCGAGACGTGCTGTAAGTAATTCATAAATTTAACTGGTACCCTGGAAAACGGCGCAGTGGTTGATGCTGGTTCCCTCCGTGTAGCCCTCAGGAACCAGAGCCCACGTGTAGGTGTGATACTGTTTGACTGAAGACCAGCCCATCTGCCACACAGGAGACAACCCATAAAACACAAACTACGTGAAGCAGATTCTTTCCATCATTCACTCAAGGGTTAAAAAATTGATCCTAATGTGGGTTATTATACCTGAAAAATGCCTATCCAGTCACTGCTGCTCCACCCATGCTCTGATGTCAGACTGTAATGGCACTCCACCCTGGTTTGGGGGAAGTACAACTGTCCCACATTTCGAAACACCACCACCGGCTGTTTATCCATAAGTGACAGGAAGCTCTGCTGTTGAGGAAGAAAACACACATGGCTCTGGTTTGATGAGCTCCAGTTTCCCTCTGGATGACAACAGCTGATGAAAGGTGATAGCTGAGCTCAGGAATACAGCTGTGTGTGTATGAGCAAGCAACAAGATCATACACCATACACACGCACACACACACACACGCACACACACACACACACACACACACACACATGCGTGCACACTGTCTGTTGGAGTTTAGTTAAAGCAAAACCTGCAAGCCATATTAAATACTATAAGATTAAACAACAGGAATAATGGGAACTATGAATCAGATTTTGGTTGAGTGATCTTAAAAGTATTTTTACTTAGTCACAGTAAAAAGTAATCTAATCCTTCTAACAAGGACAAAAAAAGTTATTACATTTGTTTGAGTAAAGATTCAGAGGAAATGTATTTTAAAAAAGTCAATTTCAATCCAAAACACTTACAATTATGTAATATTTGCTTAGTTTAGATCTATAAACTAAAAAAATCAGTTTAAAACTCATCTTAATGCTAGTTTTTTTTGTTTGTTATATATTTAAATGTCAGATTTTGATAATGAACAACGAATCAGACCTTAATCTCTTGAGAAATGTACGGCTGCCCTCAGCTCCTCGTCAGAGATCCGATCAGTCTGGAGAAAGTGATGAGCAATTCTGTCAGGTGCAGGAGTTTCACAACATCCCCTGGACCATGTGGAGTCCAGATAAACATCTCAGATGCAGAGGGGATTATGGGAGATGCAGTGAGTGCATCGCTGGTAAGGGGGCAAAGTCGCTCTCCAGACTTCAACTCCCAGAGAAGAAAACATATTCTGAGCGTGTGCTACTTGTAGTTTGGACATGTTGCAATAATCAGAGGGTGTGCGGGACTCGGGAGATACTGTCACAACGTGTAAATGACACCAACAACAAGGGACAAAAATAGCTAAAATCATGTGAACCTTTTAATAAGTTTTATGTTCAGGGCGAGCTGTTGTCTACTTACTATATATATTTATATCCTGTGACTTTGCTAAAATGGCACACGTCCACGTTGGACGCTAGATGGCAGTGCAGCGGCGCTCCACGGCTAAGATGACAGACAGAGGAGATGGAAAATCCACACAAAATAATTCTCCTAAAGGACAAAAATATATTTTCTGCCCTTTTAAGAACATAAAGATTAAGTGAGTTTGTACATTATTTTCCTCTCATTAATTACTATTTCGTTTTTGTTAGCTAAAGACATCATGTTATGACTAAGATATAACCAAAAATAAGAGAAAAAGAAGGCAAGATAATAAAACATTAAGACTTGACATATTTAAATGTCTCCGATTTATCCATGGACTTAAAATCAAATTGGTAATAAATGTTTCATTACTAAGCCAACATTCTTTGTTGATTAAATCAATATAATCTTCAACAAGCTTCAAGACAGGACATTTCTTAGTAAACACACTAGGTAGGTGCTTCTTTAACATACTGTGAAAATATTTATACTAAGTGGCAAAAAAATATGCTGAATCACAAGTAAAAATGTAACATTTTTTAGGACTTTTATATTTTTTCAGCACACAAAACATTAGGAAAAGATTTAACATTTATTTGTAGAGAGGAGTGTTTTTATTTTAGTAGCAAAAACCCTGAAAGACACAGAACCTTAAAACAGACCCGAGGAAAACAACCAATACGTTATGAAAACCAAACAAATATAACAAAAGAGATAAACAGCAGTATAAAAAAAATAGCGTCTCACATATGTAACATTTCTTTCAACAGGATGTAATGCAGCATAAGTATATATTAGATGTAGCCATGGTTACATTTAGGTGCCATTTTAGTAGTTTATGTCAGGAAAGCCGGTGTTTTTGGGCCCATCGTGGATAACATTTAATCTGCTGATAAACCACCTGGTTGGAAGTAAAGTCTAACTGATGATTTATTTCTACGTATTTGTTGTCATTTTCATTACAACATAAAAGCGGAACAGAGTGTCCCGAGGTTTCAGATATATGGATGAAATAAATGTTTGATACCCCGCCAAATTGTGCCCCGGCAGAATGTTTCGGCTCCATCACAGAGAACTGGATTTTGGTCTCATCTGACTACAACAGGTTCTGTTTTGAGGATTAATATTTAATGCACTCTCAATCATTCAGATGTTCACTGGCAAGCTTAAGATGGAGAGCTTATGTCCCCACACATAATGGAGCCACTCAAATTTCTGCAAAACATAAAGCAGCAAAGTCATAAACATGTCAGGAATGAAGTAAGGAGGGACACAAAGAGCAAAAGGAAGGAAGGATGCAAGGAATGAACGGAAGAAAGGAAAGAATGGAAAAGAATAACAGAATGAAATGAAAGAAAATGAGGACAGAAGGGGGAATGAAAGAACCAAAAGAAGTAGGAACAAATGAAAGACGCAATCAAAGAAACTGAAGTAGAAGACAAAGGTAGAAAGACGGAAGGAAGATAGGAAAGAGGCAGAAAGGGGAAGAAGTAACTGCACCAGAAAGGTAGCAAGACGAGGAAGGAAGGCAGGCTGGCACATTTAAACCCTGGGGTTATAAACCAAGTCCACAAATGCAGATACTTTTGTTTACTCTCATTTTCATACCAATTTAGTCCAAAATACATTCAGAAATAAAATACCATATCTTTCCAGGCTGCAGGAGTCCTGCATAAAGCTCAGCATAACAACGGACCAAACTCCCTTCTCGGATGTGAGCAGTCTACCAGCAAGAAGAAACCCAAAACGTACAAACCGTTTCTACAACAGAAACAGTGATGTTTTGTAGTTCCGAGGACGAATATTTAATGCACTTCAAGCTGTCAATGCTGATGGGGAGACATGCTAACTCTGCAGACTTGTGTTAAGATTTCTCCACGTCAAAGAGGAAGGTCAGAGACTGTGTTTGTGATAACAAGCTGAATATGGAGCAGCATGTGGTCGGAAGGTATTAGCGGCAGCATTTTTCAGCACCTCCTGATGAATTGTAAGATTGGATCTGCAGCTCGTTAGCTGCTACTCAGCAGACGGAGGACACCGAGGTCCGCCAGCTTGGCTTTAGCCACCTCCTCCCAGCCCTTATTGGCCAGCGGGTTCCTGGGCGACGGGTGCATGACGCCCTCGACTCGCACATTAACGACACCCGCGGCGGACAGAGCCCGCCGCGCCCGTTGCTCCGCAACCTTCCCCACGCCGATCACCATGGAGACGTCCAGCGCCTCCACCACTTTGCAGAGCGCCGCGTCACACAGGGACAGCAGCTTCTCTCGCTCCGCTGCAGGCAGCTCTGGCGGCGTCAAGTTCTTCCCGCTGGCGCTCATGAAGATCAGCGGGCACAGGTTGTGAACGAAGCAGTGGCGGAAGAACTGCTCGGGCTCGCCGCACAGCTTTCTGAAGAAACCCCAAAAGCGAGCGCCGCTCACTTCGCTTTGAGTGCAGCCGAGGCCCAGGATCCGCCTCTTTGGATGCTCCTCGGCAGGGCGACCGACCTCACCTGAGATCTTTAGCCAATCAACGACTGACTTCACCTCACCGAACGGGACCTGAAACAGACAGAAACACGTCATTCACACTGAGCCTTAACTGCGCAGCATTTAACTAGAAAAAACTGTCACCACGTTGTGAAGGGTATTATGAGACAGATTATCTGTGAAAAGATCAATCCCCTCCACATCCTCCCTTAGCTATTACCATCTGAAAAAATTCATGGCTCCAACCAAAAACAACCAATCAGAATCAAGGGGAGGGTCTTAGCCCAATCATCCTCCACTAAATGTGTTGATGGCTTACCATTACAGAAAAACACTTGATCCGCCTTCAACGGTGACCATGCTAACTAGACTGAGCATTCACAACAGGATATGCTAACTGCAGCATAGCAAGCAGCCATGGGGAGAAAGGGAGGTAGGATGAGCAGAACCATAGGAGATTGTGATTGACAGTGCTAAGACCCTCCTACTGGCTCTGATTGGTTGTTTCTAGAAATTACCTGTCTCATATTATACTGTCCCAACAAAGTGACGATTTCAACAAATAGTTGAAATTACAGTTATTTTTCCTCCACACACAGCCTTTTGCATGCAAGCCAAAAACTTCCATTCTGGTCTGATCTGACCCTAACACCCTTTTCCATATGTTTGCTGTTATTTTACATTACATGTGATAAAACGGGACTTTGAGGTTTTTTCCAAATATGGAATTTTTCCAATTCTCTTCTATAAAGACCAAATTTGTGAGAAAAATAATAGTTGTTCTGCCAGATAAGCTGTGGGTCTCTGCAGCTCTTCCAGAGTTATCATGGGCCAGTTTCTCTGAATTAGGCTCCTTAGCTGGCCTCTCAGCTTAGGTTGACATCCATGTGTTGGCAGGCTAGCAATTGTACCATACGTTTTAAATGTCCAGATGTGAACAGCGCATTGTGCACCCAAATAGACTATTCACTGATTAGTCGACTTCTGAAGTTAATTGGTTGAATTGGATTTTATTTTGGAGAATCAAAGTTTTGGAAGGTGAACAAAAATGCACACCACACTTTTGAGGTTTCTATTCGTGAAATAAATAAAACCCAATTCAATATGTTTCTTCTGCTGCACGGTTATCGTATTTTTGGTTACCATAAAACACCTTAAAGTTTGATTTAACAGTTCTGCAGAGCAGGTTAAATGTAAACAGTGCTCTTGCTGACGGTGCCCACCCCGGTCTGTGCCATGCCGAAAGGTCCAGGATTCATCCCCAGGAACAGGACCGTCTTCCCGGGCTGGCAGTACTTCTCCACGTAGCAGCGGTGGGTGTCCCAGGCGTACTCCAGCGGGTTGTAGATGTAGCGGACGGGCCCCCCGAAGGTGAGCCCCCGGAGGAGGGCGTTCAGCTCCTGCTCAGCCTGCAGGAACCTGGAGGATGGGGTCTCATCTGCGGGCTCAGAGACCCGGTTCTGTAAAGCTGAGAGCCCCGGTTCATTCCCGGACGTGCTGCCGTCCAACATGATTAAATGAGTCGCTGATTGTCCAGCTAAAATGGCGCATTAAGTTGTTTTTTTTATGGATCACAGCTTAAAACAGAACACAAAGAATCGCAAGTTTCTTCCTCTGATGCTGCATTTTACACAGAACGCGTTGGTGCCATCTACAGGAATGTTTGTGTAATTACAGCCATCTTTCCCTCTTAGCCCACCAACTTTACTGTGTTTGTTCTTTTGCGGGCATTTTGCGTCGAGTCCAGGTTGCTTTAAGAAGATAGACTGCAATTATTTGCAAAATTAATGTAATTACCATCATCACAGATCATGTTTAGACCCTGAATATGATCTGCTAATAAGCCAAACAATGACAGGTGGTAACCTCATCTTAATCTGAATGAAGAACAGAACAAATGCAGCCTAATCTAAACAAGAGGGGTCATTTCAAAGGCGAGGACAGTCTGCCACGGAGGATTCTACTAAGGAGTGGAGCTGCTACTGTTGCACAGAAAAACCCACTAACAATCAGAGACTCTCCTCCAACTTGAACACATCTCTGCTTAAACACATATGAAAGAAATGATGAGGTCATTAGAACCTGACTGCATGCTGTTGGATCAGGAACCACCAATCTAAAAGCTGCAAGATAACCGGCCCTCAAGGTCTGGAGTTTGACACCGATGGTCCAGGTGAACATGACGATGTCATACCAACAGCGAATCACCCTGAGAACAGACATCAAGAAAATACAACATGTTCTATTTCTCCATGTTGCTCCATATTTATCCAGGAATTCAAGACTGCATAGTAACCCTGTGAAGATTAGACATCCTACATCTTCATACCGGTGTAAGACACAGCAGGGATCATATATGCTTTGGCACATTTGACTTTCAGTTTCATTAATAATAAAAAAAAAACAGCAAGTCCTTTACAAATTCTTTATTTTAGCATAATAGTAAGAAGCCTCTCCTCTGATTTTCATACAGCTGAAACTAATTGGATCACAAGGGTACATATTAGTTAGCCCATTTTTACAATAATTCGTTGTAAATTTTTTTTTTAGGAAGTTATTCTTATGCACTTTTTCCTACACAAAATAATCAATAGAGATCCTATCTTAACTGAGGACCGTAACTCTGCATGCAAGACTAATAAAGAAAAAACAACTAATCTGTGATAGCTACTGTTATGCTGTTGTTCATCTAATACCATTATCAATATAATTTACTACAAATACCAGGGACTTTGTATAAGAAAAGCAAACATTTTCCTGTGATACTACATCATATAATGTCAAAATTACAGAACATACTGGGCTCCCAACTGTACTGATCCAAATCTTTCTGTTCACCTTCTGTGTCAAAGAGAAAACAAACTTGTCAAAGTCTAATATCTAAGACAGACTGAAAGGAATAATAAAAAAAAATTAAATTTCCATGTTTTTCCATTTCATTCCAGTGTACAATTTCATCTGAATAATAAAAAAAAGAAAGGTCCTTAAAACAACCATAAAAATGTGATGCGCTAACCCTTCCTTTGATCAGTCTGAAAAACAAAATCTCATAACGAGATCCGAGATGGAAGGATTCTATTGCGTTTTAATGATGGAAATGATAATACTAAAAACAATAAATGACAAATATTAACAAGCAACATCTACATACTGTATTGCCCTTTTGCATTTTTTTTTTTTAATATGTGCACACGCCGGTGGAGTCCTTCCACAGACTGGGAATAGTGTTTCCAAAGCAAATTACTGCATTTCTTTAAACTTGGCCCATTTTTTCTGCCATAATTTCAGCCAAATCAATTCACTCAAAACTGAACCTTTTCTCTGTGCACAATTTACCAGCTGCACAACTTTGTTTTAAAAAAATAAAAATAAAAAAAAAACATCCCAATTTCCTTACAATTCTGACACATTGAAGCAAATACAGAGGCCGCAGAAAGCTTCCACATTTGGTTAATGGCTTCAACAGCATGTCGTCCACATCGGCACAATACAGGTTAGACAGGTCGCCTGGACGCAGCACTTCCTCCATTCAGCACTGACCTTTCAGGGCCAGAAGCTGCTCGGTAACAGCGGGGGCTGAGAGACACGACCAGCAGCTGATTGGCCGCTGGAAAAGATCCCCTCCAAAGTTCATGATGCGCAGAAGAAACCCAGTTATTACAGCGGCATTTAGAACAATAACTCGTGTATTTCAAACTTAAGGCTAAACAAAATGACGTGATCCACATTTACACACCGGTCACATATCTGGAAAAAAAAAAAAAAAAGGAAGCAATTTGTTAAAAACCGCTGAGCACTACCTTCAGGACAGTATGCCGTGTTACAAAATTAGCAGGAATAATGATCTAAAATTTTCCATCAGAAAGATGAAGTCTGTTTTCTGAAGCTTTCAGCATTCAACAACTGAGAGCTTAGTCATTTTAAAACAAAAGAAAAAATAAACAACAAAAGGCTGGTAAATGTATCTGAGCCACAGCCTAAAAACACAACAGAAAAATAAAAGGCAAACAAAAAAAATAATAAAGAAACATACTAAGGCCACAATATTCTGTATACTGCTGCTAATCTCACAATGTGACGAGCTGTACAAACAGTGAGACTCGGGGGGGCCGACCTGCACCGGTTTCCACCCAAACTCTGGGAGAGAAGTTTTTCTGACACAGCACTGGAGACCTCAGTATTTACACACACTGGTGAGAGGACAGTAATTGTGGAAGAAGTACTGTTACACCGCTGTCCTCTGAAACTCGCGAGTCGACACAAAAAAACCGATCTGGTTTACAAACATTATTTCAGACAAACGGCTTCCCTCAGGACTCGACTGCAACGGCGCCGACGGACCGTCTCCATTTTCACTCTTATTCTGGCCCATTTCACGCATAAAAAGACAACACTCAAGTCCAATCGAGATTAATATACATTTTCAATTATTTACACCGATTAAAACTGGGCCTTCCCTGCTGATTGAGTCGGCAGAATCTAGTGTATCAAAACACTGAAGGCGCCAGTCGATGCTTCCGGTAAAAACCTCTTGATAAGCGGCACCGAAAGGCAAACCGTGGTCCCAATGACGCGGAGCTTCCACGCTCGACCTGGAGGGAAAACTCAGTTTTACCGATTAAACCTGAGTGACGATTCTTTTGAGGCTAAATGGGCCATTTAAGAGGGAAAAAAAAAATAATAATTACCAAGTTGCTCCGATAGTATTTTTCCACCATTTTTTTGTTTTTTTTTTGCAAATACATTAGGACAAACAATATCCAGTTCCCTTCCCGAGGAGTACCACCAAATGCAGTTTGTTTGAACAATAAAAACCTTTTTTTTTTCTTCGTGGGAACAAAAATGTTCAAAACAGGACCATTGACCACTGTTCATCACAGAAAAGAGTATCATTTAAAATAAAAAAACAGGGAAGAAAAGGGAACACAGTGAAATGTAAGTATATAAAAAAAAAAAATTTGCCCCACTGTCATTAATAATCCCAGGACTGGAGCTGAGGGAGCGGTCTGCGCTAGAACGTGGCGCCGCTCTGCACAGAGGCGAGAGGAGGAAACCCTGCGGCTTGTCCCATCTCCGCTGTAGTTATGGATCCCGGGAAGGCGTAATGTCAGACAGCCAGCCGTCCCGGAGGTGGATGCAGGGGGCTCCAGGTCGGGGGCGCAGGCGGGGGCTCCTGCTGGTACGGGCGTGGTTCGCAGCATGGCTGGTTCTCTACTTTAGCTACGCTGCGGCCCTGGCACAACCGCCGATGTCGCAGCAGCCGGTCTGTGCGTGAAAAGTTCTTCGAGAGACAAAAGGGAAAATATTAGATAAATCCATCTTTCACTAACAAACGGCACAAAACTTAAAAGTTTTGAGGTTGATCTGAAATCATTTAAAGCTAAAAACTGGTACGTTTCCAAAGTCTACCCAGTTTCAAAAGTGTGGACTTACTGAAAATTATGTTTTTATGAAAATCAACAATGGGGGCCAGTTCTAACCCTCGTTGGTCCCTCAATTTCTGTTGCATAATTGTACGCGTGTTTGTTTTTGATGCATAAGATTTGGATATGTTGTGCAGGTTCCATTTCTCATTCATTTTTTTTTTCCACTCAAGTCTTAAGCCTTACGGTTTATTAAGCCATATTTTTTTAAATAACCAACTGTTGAGACTTAATTATTCTTTCTTATTCGTTTTCCTCTAATTTCCTGGTTATGTTTTCCATTTTCATAAAAAAACTAAAATCAACCTGCACCTTTGGTCACTTTGGGTTTATATTAAATGATTCTGCTTTATTTTTTATTTTTTTTGTAATAAAAAATAATTAAATACAGTCTTAAGACGTTTCTCTTTAGCAAAACATTCAGTTCATTTTCGTAGATGTTCATTTAAATCTCTTCTGTTTTATCCATTGTAACTGCTTTCCCCATTTTTAGCCATTGGAAATTGCAAGCAGGAAAGGGAGCTATAGATAAGATGCATTGTTATCATGACTGGATTTGAACAGGCTTTGCTTCCTGACCTACCTGCTGGCACCTTTCGCACTGATAAGGCTTCTCCCCACTGTGAACGCGCTTGTGTCTCTCAAGGTGGTAGCGCTGAATAAACCTCATATCACACATGTCACATGCAAATGGCTTCTCTCCTGGAAGAGCACACAAATACACAGTCAATGCATCAGTCTTAGAGTCTTGAGTCAGCAAAATGGCAAGAGTGTGAATTTAGATTTCTTAAGAGAATAAATGTCCAACACTTATATCAGTTCAGGGGGAAATAACTCTTCTATTAAATGTCAAACAGAGTACTTTGAGCTGCTTTTCTAAAAAAATAAAAAAATAAATAAAAAAAAGGCCTCGTCATCAACTCATTATGTGTAGATCAGAGTGGAGTTTCTCAATTTCATGGCCCAGATCTAAGCAACACAGAGAGGCCCCCACAAAGCTGGGGCGAGTTTCTTTTAGGCTGGTTCAACATCCCATCAAATGACTTGACAATCCAAACTCGAGTTTGTTGTTCATGCACCGGTGCCTTTTCTGGGTAACAGGGGCTCGGCAGAGGAACGCATACCCGTATGAGTGAGGCTGTGTCTCTCCAGGTGGTTACGCTGAATAAACCTCATGTCACACATGGAACAAGCAAACGGCTTCACCCCTACACACACAGAGCAATACATTAGCCCTACCACCCACAAGTGCAAGACAGACAGGGTTTAAGCTCGAGCTAGCCCTGCAAAAAGGGAATTCATCCTGCACAGGAATGTAATGTGCATTTTGTCGTTTTAATATAAGCATTCATGCAACTAAAAATGGCTGAGTAATGTTTTAACATGGGGCTACAGTACTGTGCAACAGTCTTGGGCCATTCCTCCATTTACATTCTGGTAAAACATGGGGAAAATAAACCAAAGATTTCAGAAGAAGTGTACAGACAATACATTAGGGAACTCGGCTCTTCAAATTTTCAACGTTTTGTGAAGTTTGAACCAGACATTTTACTTTATTTGATTGAAATGTATACGGCACAACAACTAAAAGATGCTCATTATAGTGAAAAAAAAAACATTGCTTTTTAAGCTTTTCAGCATCTGGAAAGAAGTTTTCAAGTCTTGCCACAGACTCTCGGTCTGGACTCTGACTGGGTCATTCGAACAAACGAGTACGCCTCTACCTGCAGCTTCTAGCAGGTCGTCTTCCTTCCCTGTACTTGGCTTCCTATCAATAGCTACCAGCTTCCGTCTTACTGCTTCAAAAATATCAACCCCACACTGTGACGCCGCCACACGCAGCGGATGAGAATCCCTACGGCTTGAGCCGAAAACTTTTGCACAGTACTGTAAACGATGCAAGAGGTCGGGTGCACTGAGGCGTACCAGTATGAGTGAGGCTGTGTCTCGCCAGGTGGTAACGCTGAACAAACCTCATGTCACAAATGGTGCAAGCAAAAGGTTTCACACCTAAACGCAGAGCATCAACATGTTAATTTCAGGGCTTTTACTTCACTTTTCACAATCCATCAATCAGAAATGTACTTGAAACTTGTATTTACAATTGATGGGTTGTTAACCACTTCTCAATTGTTTAAAACGGTCAAGTTACATATGCTCTAAATTTGTTTGAATGCGATTAACATTGTGTTTCGTTTCTTTTTTTTTTTTCTTTTTTTGTCAAATTATGTATCCACTTCTAAACACATCTCATGAGCTGATGATGTATTCAGTCCTGGTCTTGTTTATTTAACATGTTACTTTAACACACAGTGCACCAGAGTTTAAAAAAAAAAAGTAAACGTGTCCCTTACTTTCACAGAAATATCAACTGTCTGAGATAATTGAAACTTGATAATGTATGAACAAGCTGATCTCAGTGACATGGGTAAGGTGGGCGGACGCATACCCATATGAGTGAGGCTGTGTCTCGCCAGGTGGTAGCGTTGAAAAAACCTCTTGTCACACATGGTGCAAGCATAAGGTTTCACACCTAAATGCAAAGTAGCAGTATTACTATTATATCACTTCAGCTCTCATTTCCATTCTTCAACAAAAAAAGGTCTAAATTATTATTACTTAACTACACATTTTCCAAGTCATGCAACACAAAGAGATGTATGTATACACGTTTCACATGTTAACTTTAGGGTACACGAGTCAGCAGCAAAAAGAATCAAACGACTGACCACTGTACTTACTTTACAGGTTGATAAAGTTTGCTCTTTATGACATGGGGAGTTAAAATCATTAACTTGAAAGCACCAGAATCATTTGTGTGTGTGTGTGTGTGTGTGTGTGTGTGTGTGTGTTGTGTTAGTGACTCGTCGAGTAAGAGGGAAGTTTAAACGTTTCAACGGAAGTGAATATTTTTCCTCTAAATTATTCAAGTGAAGGTCATAACTATATTGTTAAAGTCATTGAACATGGTCAAATTCATCTAAAAACAAAACAAGACTTTTCTTACCATCGTAGAAAAACTAAACAAACTGATACGAGTTTTAAGCGCACAGACCAGATGTTGATATTTCTGTCTGTTTGATGGATTCCTGAGTTTAACACGCCAAATGTTTCACAGGTGCCAAGTCGTTTTTGATAAATTACTTATGAATCTAAAGAGGTGTGCATAGCAGTGGGGACGACAATATGGTGTTGTTTGTTTACCATATAATAACAAGAATGAGTTACCCCAAGTAAACAATCTAAACAATTATGTTTTAGATTAGAATAATTCAAATTGATGCTTCTGTTGTTGCAACCTATTTTATCCGCTAGCGGATCCATTTAGGGATGGACAATATGGAATTTATCTATATTTAACACTTCAAAATCTAGAAAGATGCGTCGATCAGTTTTGTAGCTCTGGTTTTTGTAAACCTTTCACCAACTGATACAGATTTCAGGTTGATTTCTCTCTAAGAACAGGAAGCATCCTTAAATGAGCAGAGACAACATCAACATGTGACAGAGCAGGGCTTGACCAATTAAAACATTTATAAAGTGTTGATCTATTAAACTCTTCTCTTTAGTACCTTAGATTAACAATTAGCATGGTTAGCATGGTAACCCTAACCCAGACATTTCAAAATTCATTTAATCGTTTTTAAATCTGACAGGCAGAGAGGCTGGAAGCTCAAAAAGACAAAAACAAACCAACTGCAGTTTTCTTTTCAGCCTTCCTGTTATCTACCAGAGGTCTTACTCTCCCATAGCTTGAATGGACTGCAGACATTTATCAAAATATTATGAAAAAAGTTTCAATTTAAACACCGTCTCCGTTTCATTCAATGTCATTTTTAATGCCCATTGGTAATGAAAACAGTAAATATTGAGTCTTCATCCCACGGAAACGAGTTGCACGGAGAATTGTTGGTTGTTGGTTGTGTTTAGGTGTGTTGCGTTCGCAGAAAGACTGGACTTTAGAGAGATCACGGTTAAAATTGTCCAAGTCTGATCATAATTTCTTGGTGAATCTCTAACATTCATAATGTGCAAACAACTTTTTCACAGGAAAGACAAGAGCATTTTTGGCACAAAATTTTTTATTTTTTTTAAAATAGATTTTCATCCAGGTTAAATTTAGCTAATTTATGTCGAGTACAACTGTACTTTATTATTGAAATACACTCCATTACAAATCACTTAGCCAAACTAAATGACTTTATATCAAACTATAAAAGGTAAAAACACCACTTTACCACTCATGTAGTTCTCACTCTTGCTGCTTAAAAGTAGGTTAATGAAGCAAAACCTGAGAGTCTGAGCATAGAACAGCAGTGTACAGAATGTGCCTAATAGATTATATGATCCGATATTACCAAATCACCCACACCCCAGGTACCACCAGGCCATCAATAAATGGTGCATCTCAAATGTTTAAAGGTGCATCGTGTACTCTTCTGCATTTCTGTTGCAATACTTGATGTAGCAGTGTAGTGAAATAGTCTAATTGATAATGGGTTAATTAGATATTTAGAGCCATCTGTGCCCTGTAGGTCTCTTTCTACATACAGTCACATATTTATAGAAAACCCAATTGCAATGAAATCTTTCACACTTCTCATCCCTTCCATCTTCACTGCAATAAATACCGTAAGATATAGTGAAAATGTCCATATCGCCCATCCCTAGGATCTGGAAACACTTTTGACGCTGGTTTAAAGTAAGAGGAGTGTCCTGTATATTGTGAGAGGGCGAGTGCACTGAGGCGTACCAGTATGAGTGAGGCTGTGTCTCGCCAGGTGGTAACGCTGGACAAACCTCATGTCACACATGGTACAAGCAAAAGGTTTCACACCTAAACGCAGAGCATTAAAGTATTATATACAGAACCGTCTGGGCTTTGTGTTCACAATCCATCAATAAGCATGACACTTCAAACATATAGACGAAATTGATGGGTTGTTAACCACAATAATTGCAGGGGACTGTTTTGTGTGTTTTTTTTTAGTTTTTTCCAAGAAAATGGTATCCGATTTTATTAGAGAACACATCAAACTATATGAACCAATTCAAATCCACAATTTAACACATCACATGAGCTGATGATGTTGCAGTCCTGAATCCTGTCATCTGCTTTAATATTCAGCTTGAGAGGATATAGATTACTATGTAAGCTTTGCTGGGTGAACATCTGATGAAACATAAACACAGTTTATAGATCTTAGTGACATGGGTAAGGTGGGCGAACGCATACCCATATGAGTGAGGCTGTGTCTCGCCAGGTGGTAGCGTTGAAAAAACCTCTTGTCACACATGGTGCAAGCATAAGGTTTCACACCTAAATGCAAAGTAGCAGTATTATATCACTTTGCCTCCTTTTCACTTGTTTAAATGTATAATAAAAGTTTAACGTTATTGGTTATTAACCACACAAAGTGCCTAATCGATTTCACATTAAGAACTAACAATAAGAAAGTTAAAATGCTGATTTATGAATTATCCTGTTTATCCTTAACAATACTGTCCAATGTCAACAGGTCTTTGTTAACTTTATAATTACAGGGTTCCAGAGCAATTTCCACGTGAAGTAACGATCCAGAACAAACTTTAGAGTTCAGTCCTTTATGTTCATTTCAAAATATGAAATATGAGAGAAAGATGGAGATCTAGAGAAATTGAGATAGAAATTTTCCATATTCTTATTTTCTCGTCCAGAGACGAACCTGGAAAATACATAACCTGAATTCCAGACTTTGCAGGAACCCTGTAATTAGCACGTTCCTGAGACGTGAATGTGCAGAAACGTGAAGTGAATGAACAGAAAATGTGCACCCTAAAGTCTGACTGACGGTGGACAGACCCGTACCCGTATGAGTGAGGCTGTGTCTCGCCAGGTGGTAACGTTGAAAAAACTTCATGTCGCACATGGTGCAAGCAAAAGGTTTCACACCTAAACCCAGAGCATCAAGAAAAAAAAAATAAAAAATTTATGTCTCTCTACAAAAAAAAAAAAAAAAAAAACTGAGTCAAAAATCCTGTTTGGTAACAAATGAGCCAATATGGTTTAACTATTAACTGTGGTTAATAACCAATGTCATAATCCTAAAGTAACTTACAAGTGTACAATATGGTTGAAGTAAATTACAAAATGGGTTGCACAAGACCCGTGTGTACAACCTAGTGGAAATCAAGCTATCTGAATCTGTGACTGAATGCAGCTATGATAACATGAGAGTCTAGATCAGGCATACTACAGCATCCTAATCTTGTGACGGGTTTAGGATTGGCAGAGGCATACCCATATGAGTGAGGCTGTGTCTCGCCAGGTGGTAGCGCTGAAAAAACCTCTTGTCACACATGGTGCAAGCGTACGGCTTCACCCCTATGCACACAAAGTATGAGCTTTAGCATTAAAAAAAATAAAAATAAAAAAAAAACCTCAACTGCCAAAAATGATCAGTGATAAACTTTACTAATTGCTTTAGTAAAGTTTGGCTGCACGTATCAGCGCTCGGTTTGAACTGGAAATCCCAGCTTGCTTCACAAACCTGCTATCCAAATCGATTTAAAAAAAAAAAAAAAAAAAAAAAACATTTCCACATCTCTAACTGCCACTAATCTTTGGCCGTTAAACTTGTTTAAAACCAAAAAAAAAAAAAAAAAAAAAAAAAAAAATGTAAAAAAAAAAAAAAAAAAAAAGAAGTAGTTTGGGGGTTTTCGGGAGGTGTTTATAAGTGACCAGACAAGCGACTGGGGCCTGAATCTCCAGAGGGGATCGTTCCAACTCACGAAATGCCAAATAAATCCTAATTGCGATCATGGTTCCAACAAACCCAAAAAGGATTTCCTGATTAGATTTGTCAAACTAAATCACGCTGATAGCAGGAGACAATTTTAGGCAGTTGGCAAACAACTGTTTTCAACATTAGAGCATCTGTTGTGCTTTCAGAAAATTAGAAAGTAAAAGTTTAACTTCTGAAAGTCGACTTCATTCTGTCATTTAAAATCTTTGTAAAATCCAACTTACAAAACAATATCAACATGAGACATATTTACAAACATAGTTATGTATGCATGAAAGTAGATGATTGTTTCCTGACCATAACTTTGAATGTGAAATGACAAAATGACAAAATTCAGCTAATTTGCTGGGGTTTTTTTTCTTTGCCCAGGAAACCAAAGCGTTAACCAAAAATTAGTGCCCATTCTGAGCGCAGTTCCAGTTCGATATGGCCTCACAAAGTGCTTCCTTTTGTGTGTGCGACTGCAGGATATGCTAAATTTACATCTCTCAATCAGACTAAAGTTACAACTGCATGAATCTCTGATTTGCAGGCACCAATTTAGCTTTCATTGCGCAACAATGTTAGGCAAATTTGATCTTGAGTTTTAAAACATTGATTAAATATTTTATTAAGTTTGCTTTCTGAAGATCTCTGGCAAACATCTCTGAGTTATAATAAAATTGCATTAAAAAATCATCAGTCAGGAAGCATGCACCAAGATATTCCAGGGCTGCAGTAATGCAATGACGGCTAAAAAGCCTGATTTCCACGTTCTTCCTGGTTGTCATGTCATTTCATAAACAAAGAACAGGGAAAATGTTCTAACACACCAACGATTTGTAAAGATGCTCCAAGACTAAATCAGCAACTGCCAGGATAGTTATAAGCAAGCATTACAAACTCGAGTTTGAAGCAGCCATTCAACCATTAATGCGTACTGCGTGCACGACCAAAGCCAGGAAGCGATTGGATGGAGGCAAATACGAGTAAATGAGCACATACCTGTATGGGTGAGGCTGTGTCTCTCCAGCTGGTAGCGTTGAATAAATCTCATGTCACACATGGTACAAGCATATGGCTTCACCCCTAAAACACAACAAAAATTAGAGGTATTCAACATCAAGACATGAAAAACCATCTACATGAATTTATTATCATTTATTCCATCATGCTTTAACAGTTAGAGACATTACACTAACATAGGTTAAAAGAGCAGTGCAGTTTAGCTTAATACATGTATATAAAGCTATTCATAGCTTTAAGCAGTTTTGTTTTAATTTCATGCTGAAGCTTTATAATAATTTCACCAAATCTTCAGAGAATGTTTGTTATTGATCAGCTTCATAACTGCACTTAATGCACCTTATAGTGTAATGTTTCTCTCATTGAAAACAAGCAATAGTCAGCAATGTGCATGCAAAAGTACCATTACAGTATCAAAAGTCAAGGTAATTGACAGAATCACTTCTGCAGTGGACAGTTTTCCAACAAAGCCTAAAGATTTATCGACAGTCGTATAATTAAAGTATGGAGAAGGGATTATGAATGTAATTTTTAAAGTTTTTTTTTTTTTTTTTTCTTTTTAAATGGGAAAACTTTCACAGTGAAAAATTAATTAATCATACCGGTATGAGTGAGGGTGTGTCTTGCCAAATGGTAACGCTGGAAGAACCTCATGTCACACATGGAGCAAGCGTATGGCTTCACCCCTAAATGTATACAGTACCAGATTTTAGAGACAAGAAAATCTAGTCAAACGAGGGCACAGCTGCATGATTTTTACATATACTAATATCTATTTTTCGTTACAAATGCTCATTAACCTTTACACCCAGCTATTTCTGTGCAGACATAAAGACGTAACATCAAATATAAACAATACAGAACAAACTGTGTTCGCAACTTAGGTTTAATGATTCAGATAGACAAAAAAAAAAAAGGTATATATTTATTTAGTGCTGACAAAAGAATGACCCATACCATTGACACAAAATGTCTAGAAACCCCTAGCACTGTCAAGAAAGAGGGTTAAGTAAAACTTCTACCCGTGTGAGTGAGAGTGTGTCTTGCCAGGTGGTATCTCTGGAAAAATCTCATGTCACACATGGAGCAAGCATATGGCTTCACCCCTGCACACACAAAGCAAAGTTTTTCTTGTAAAAACGACAAAATGAACTCAACAGGACACACTTACTTACAGCTACTCCTCAGTAAATATGAATATCATTGGAAAAAAAGTAGATTTCTTTCAATAATTCGATTCAAATATTGAAACTGACGCACACACACACACATTGCACAGGTGTAATTATGGTTTACAGCTAATAAAAACCAAAAATTCACTTTCTCAGAAAATCAGCCTATTGTAGAAATGTTATATTTATCCCACCTTATGGCCTACATACGCATGGGACTGTGGAGTTGACGTTTGTCCACCAGACAGTCGTTGACACTGTCCACATGAAGGTCAAACCACAGCATGTCACTGCTAAGGATGGTCGCTGTTTAGAAACCGTCTCCAAGCATAGTGATGGAAAAAATAAATAACAGCAACCTTGTAAGGATTGGGAAGCAGAACCCATCCAGGAGTTTCTGGGCTGGATATCTCTGCATCAACATCGGCAGATTGTAGTCATTTTTTAACATCTAAATATGGAGTTAATAAGTAAAGCTTATTGATAATAAGTCAGTAACTTTTACAACAAATGTTTATTTCCATCTTGTTTGCGTTTTGGAATTGGGTTGACCATGTGGTATTTGTTTGGGAATGTGGCAGTAATAGTGATGCGGTGCAGGATGGTGGTTGTTTCTTTAGGGCGTCAAAAGGTTAGAGAAATTTATAGAACATAATTCATATCTGTAAATATCAGTTATTGGCCAATAGCAGCAATATTTCTATCCGATATCCGCCTAATTTCTTTAAATAATTTGTGTATCCCTATTTCAGATCAAGTTAGAGTTTCTGTAACAAAAGCCATTTTTTCGAGTTGGTTTTATAAATAATCCAAATTTTCTGAGAAACAGAATTGTAGGTTTTCCATTAGCTAAAAACCATAATTATCCAAATGAAGACCTGTTAAATATTCCGTGTGTGATAAATCTATACTTGTGGGTTACATTTACTCAAATAAAATGATCTTTTCAATTGTATTATAATTTACTGAGGTGCATCTGTATTTTATGTATCCAGACATGCCAAGGAGGACCAGAACTGAAACAAAATACACATCCAACTAACATTTTCTAATCTGTCAACATTCATGAAACACGGACTTTGATTATTCTATAACCTGCTTACAGTGAAAGGGCTGTTTTCAATCCAGTCAGTAATATTTTCAAGTCAGGATTTAGCGGCTACACACTTCATACACATGTTAACAGCTAAGACGCTCTAATGCTAATAAATATTTCATGTTACACATGACTAGTAAATTTGGGTATTTGGGCACCGATGAAGGAAAGAAGGGTGAAACCATACCCGTGTGAGTGAGGCTGTGTCGTGCCAAGTGGTGGCGTTGGAAAAATCTCATATCACACACAGAGCAAGCGTATGGCTTCACCCCTACACATACAAAAGTATGTAAATATTCAAAAGAAACCTTGAACATTTGACCATCAACTATTTCCTAAGTGAGGTTTTTTTTGCCAGTTATACATTTACACCATGTGTCATTTTTCATGTGGGTGTGTGTGGTGAAGGTTATTTCACTTGAACAACAAAAGAAAAATGGCAGGGATGATCTTAACAATTGAACAGAATATAGGCAGTGTTCACACACGCACAGCTGTTTCATAAAGTATTCATACAGTTAATAGAAAAATGCTAAGCTTGAACTTAGCCGATCTGCTACATGTCTGGATACATCCACAAGTGTCTGAACACTAGTTTGTCTTGCCATTTGAAATCTGCTAAATCTCTGCCTTCGGTGGAAACTTCTAGAGTGAGCAGACGCATACCGGTGTGTGTGAGGGTGTGTCTTGCCAGATGGTAACGTTGGAAGAACCTCATGTCGCACATGGAGCAAGCGTACGGCTTCACCCCTACATACACAGATTATCAACAAATTAGCTACGCCGTTACTTTGGGATTACGGGGAATTCATAACAACCAGTTTATTCCTTCATTCACTTTTTATGTTAGTTTAAAAGAAGTTTGGCAAAATTATTAGCAGGTATTGAGGTGATCAACTTTCAAATGAAATGGAGTACGTCACAAAACAAAATTTAGGGATGTTTTAATGCATAGAGGCTCTGAGGTGGTAAAAGCTACATTTCTATGAGACAGAAGGGGGAAAACAAGTCAAAAAATGGATTTGAAGTCCATCAAAATTAAAACTGCAAAAATATTACAATGAGTTTTCCCAATTATGTTGTAGTGAGGTCGGTCTTCCTCAGATTTTAACTTTCTTGGAGAAAGTTAATTTAGGCCTCTCTAAATTTGCATCACTGGACCCTAGACCTAGTCAGAACAAACTTCTCACCCATGTAAATGTAAATGTCACCCAAGATCTTGAGCTCTAATAAGTAATTAAGCAATTATGTCTTTTATTCATTGGTATGGCTGCATGTTTCATAAAAAAGGCAACAAAAAAAAACAATTGAAAACCATTTAAGTCATGAAATTGTTATTTTACATACAATGAATGTTCATAGTGGAACCTCTCAAAATCTGAAGGAAGGGATTGAGAAAAAATAAATTTCCTGTCTTATGGGTTTTAGGTTTTATTTTACACCAAGTCCACCTGTGATCAGCTCATCAGTGCCTTGTGCTTTCACACTGTGGCCAACAATGGGTATTTCTAAAATACAGGACATTTACTTTCATATGACCAACATAAAACATACAAGAATGTCAAAAAATAATTTGAAAAAAAAGAAAATGTGAGCAACAGTAAAAGTGAATTGTTTTTGATGCAATCATTAACATCTATTTATGCCTGTTATACTGTCTGATAGTTCCAACTATTGTTTGTATTTGTGTATATTTACAAATTGTCAGTGTGTGGAAGAAAGCCCATCCAAAAAACAAAAGTAAAAAATGAGGGGGGAAAAAATGTAAATATATTTCCAGAAACCCTTTAAGAGCTCGTCAGTCTTTACACAGTTAGGATAACTATTACACAGGATATCAAAGTAATTTTATGATAAGTATTAGCAGATATTTCTAATACTTAATTTAAAAAAAAGGGCCAGAGCTAACCTGAAATGGTTTGTTCCACAAAATCAAATCCTACAGCCTGTGCTTTTCTTTCACCCTGTGTGTTTTTTTTTTTTTTTCTTCGATCAAAGTCAACCTTCCCTTTCCCTGCGTAAGAATCAATCCACTGACTTTAGAGTCCACTCAATCACGCTAAACAAAAACTGGGTACGGTAAAAGAACGCATACCCGTATGAGTGAGTCTGTGTCTCTCCAGGTGGTAACGCTGGAAAAACCTCATGTCACACATGGAACAAGCAAACGGCTTCACCCCTACACACACACAGAGCATACAAGCATTAGCTAGTCAGTCTGGTAAGTAGAGAATAACTCAGGAAGAAAAAAAAAGTAAAAATAAGAAATTTGTAACGTGTGTATGGGGAAAAGACAGATGCAGTATTGGCAAAAAGAAAAACAGTAAATGTCAGCTACATCAATGTGGATTGGTAGATTAGCCCAAGGTTAGTTAGCTTCAGTTTCTTACAGTGAATAACTTGGCAGCAATAATTTACTTAAAACAATTATTTAGAAGGTTGACTTACCCAGTCTGTTTGATAGCTATTATGTAAACATTCCCCCAATTGATGTCCGCAATTTTTTAATTGTACACAATAAGACATTAAGGATTCAGTATTTGATCACCATGCAGATGCTGTCAACACAAACCGAAGAACATACATAGTAAGAAGGGGCTATGTATTGCATGATTTGTGTTGCCTGTGCTTTAACAGCTTAAAATCTGCACACCAGGGTCCACAAGTAAGAGTCCATCATTAAGTCCACTGTTAAAAAGTCTTCACTGCAAATCTAATTCACTTGTTAAAGCACAGAGGGGTGAATATTTTTGGTACTGTAGCCAGAACAACAACAACAACATACTAAAGAGTAAATATGGTCAATTTTGTAACATGTTGGCGATTAAACCTCTACATAAGAACAGAAATCAAAGTTATTTTTAACTGAAACTCCTCGTGTATTTAGAGACGGCAAAGATGCAGAGTCAGCTCTCCAAGAGTTTTACATCTTATGCTGGTATTCAACATCAAACAACTTTAAGAACAAAATTGTAAAAAAATTAAGTCAAGGTACTCTTAACCTATTAATGTGATTTTCTAGAAGGATTCTCAACCATAAGCAGTTGTACACTTACAGATCCAACCGCGTGTAATACGGCATGGAACAGCAGTGATAATGGTCGCAAACCCCCATAAAAAAACAGTTCAGATAAAATTATTACAATTGCAATAATAGTTTTTTGTTTTTTTTTTGTAGGAATTAGGGATTGGAAAATATTGCATAATTCATTATTATTTTGTGAAAGAAAAACTATTGTTAAAGGGATTAGTAGTCGTGTTTCCAGTTTCATGAGATCGTCATTAAATCCTGTGTTTCAAAATATGACTTAAAACAATTATTTCACTGTTTAGCAGCACAGTTGCACAACTGAATGTAACTATTGGGATGCAGTAGTCTTTTTTATAATATACATGTTGTCAAAAAGATTAATCTTTTGACCCTTTTTACCGTAATTTTTAATCACATTTGCAATTAATCCCACAAAGAACCATGATAATGTCTTTTCTCCATATCAGCCATCTCTGGGACAAATACTTGTTACTTTTCTGTTTTAAATAAAAGCAATAGTATAATGCAAGACAATGTAGTCAAAAAAATTTATGTGTAAATGCAATGACACGATAAATTAGCGGTAATTTCACTGAAGGTCTGATACCATCTAAGCCTTGGATCAAGTAGAAAATGCCAAGTTTAAGTTTAATCTCCACTGTTTGTATTTTAAGACAATTTAAATGGCTAACAAGTATCAATATAGAGTGAGAAGCTGAAATTAGCTTCTGCTTACACCAGATCTTCCTGTTCAAAAAAAATGTTCACCAATCCTTAAATAAATGTTAAAATGACCAAAACTTCCATCAAGTTTCACGTTTCTATAACTACACCAGCTAATATATAATACACAGTCAAAACTATTAAAAACAAAGAAATTCACGCAAAGAGTTTTTAATAATGGACTCTGGACTACAGGACCACAATGGCTTCTATTCTTTCGTTTTCCGATTGTGGGGACAAATAAAAAGGCTGCATGTTACAATTTGGAGCAAACAGATTTCGGGGCTGGCTTTGTTGGAAGTTACTGTCCACAGACAAAAATGAATCGTCAGCATCTGTCCCTTGATTTATGTGAAAGACTACATGCGTAGTCAGATTTATGTAAAAAATGGGCACGGCTGAAGGACGCATACCCGTGTGAATGAGGCTGTGTCTCTCCAGGTGGTAACGCTGAATAAACCTCATGTCACAAACGGCACAAGCATACGGCTTCTCCCCTAAACCGAAGAGCACCAGTTTTAGTTCAAGTCCCCCCACAGATACCAGTCAGCTGTGAGGCAAAGCTGTTACCAAACAAGGCTTTAAGTAGGCCACTGGAAAAAGCTCACAACTGCTGCACACTTCTAGACTCAGTCCAACTTAAACGTTTAAGGCCTCTTTCAACATTTGATTTAAATATTCAGTCAGTAAAAGCTGTTCTGGCTTCAAAGAGAAGTCGAGCTACTGCAAGCAGCTACCATACCTGTATGAATGAGGATATGTCTCTTTAGGTGATATCCACTTCTAAATGCTCCGTAACAATGATCACAAATAAAATTTTTCTGCACTTTGGAGGCCGGACCATTCTCATCTCCCCCTGTGCCCTATGAAATAAGCAGATGGACAAAAAAAAATCATTTTAAATACAGGCTTAAGAAGAGTGTTGCACAAATGCTCAATGTGCAGTAGACTTTAATGCAAACAGACGGGTGCATTTGGATACAAAAAGAGTATCGTGGAGAAGTTTATTTGTTTCAGGAATGAAATTCAAATGTTACATTCATGGTACACATTGTGTTATACACGCCGACTAACATAAGTCATGTTTGTTCATTTTAATGATTATGATACAGAGCTACTGAAAACCTGAAAGTCTGTACTTCAGAATATCATTGCAAAAGCCCCTTTCCCCACACACAAAAGAAAATATATTTGACAGAAATGGAAACCCATGCAGTGAACTGTATGCACTCCGTACTTCTCCTGGGGGGGTTTTTGGCCTTTCTTCCTTCAGAAACTGGGGCCTTAATTTCCAAAGTAAATGTGGAACACTTCTAACGTCTTGTTCAGGCGCAATATAAGAAATTCACCGGCTGTAGTTAACGTCCTGGATCAGGACATGTTCTCCTTCCACTCAACTTTTCATTAACAGTTTCATGTAACACCCAGAAAATCCAGCTTCTGTAGGAACGAGCTTTAGTTGCTTACCCTTCAAGCTGAGGGTAAGTCGGTGTCTGCTGGATACCTGACATGTAATCAGGTTTCCCCTGCCTATATACTACTAACATGTCAGTTTAAAAAAACTAAAAAAATCCTTCTATACAAGTCTTGCATAATATTCTGATTGTGTGAAAAGTGGGGTTTTCATTAGCCGCAAGTCCTCATCAAAATTAGCTAAATTAAATGTTTTATTGCTGCGTGTAATGAAACTTTACATCAGTTTTCCTTTGTGAACTGAACATCAGACGCCCCTTTTATTCAATGTGACCGTTAACACAATCAAAATTCATGTTAAATTGTTTATTCCACACAAAGCACTAAAATTACTGCAGAAACAGTCAAATTGAGCTTTTTCCTCGAAGCACAACGTCAATTTTAAATGAGAAAATCTCCCAGTCATGTCAGATGGCCTTAATGCCCTCCTGTTACTGCTCCCCCTGTTATGCTCACAACTGCAGTCATTGTGCTCCACTTCACTCCCCTCCCCCCCTTCCTCTCCAGAGAACCTCCACCCACCCCCTCCACATCTTTCCTGTGCTCCTCCCCCCACCCCCACACAAACAAAAATGTGCACCCTTGGATGATCCAAGGCAGCCACACATCAGCGAAGTCGAACGCTGAACGCGGTGCGCGCGCGGGGAGCCGAGCGCACGTTCATGAAATGAGAACACAAGAATTTTCCCAACAATTTCAACAATCCAGGCTACTGACCTTCCCTCCCCTTCCTTCTTGTTCTCTCACTTTACAGGGCGTCACTGATTTCCTGTTCTTTTTCTTCTGCTGCATGTCTTCGTTGGTCCTCATGTCCTTCTCATCCAGCAGGCGGGGAGCTTGGAATTCACCTTCCTTCCTGATAAGCTACGGAGCAAGAGAAAGTTATTTCCCCATTTTCCCAAAGGTCTCTTCTTAGCGCTGTAAACAGAGGTTCTGATCGTGGCCAAAAAACCCAAGCAACAGCAGCGACCTTTTACTCTTGATCATACAGTATTTTCAGTTACCGTCAGAAATAAACTGCGTCTCTAATAATTCATGCCATTTTTTAATATGATTTTGTTTATGACAAATCTAAATTACGCAACAAAACTGGTTTATCCGAGAATAATTAATTACATGCAAAAATTGTATAAAAGCAAAAAAGTTTGCAGTCTTCACACTGTGAAAGCCTAGCAATTAACCCCCACCCCCGAGCCCCCATATTTCCCATGCGAGTCCTAACCAGGGGTGGGCAGCTCATTCCAGAAGGGAGGATCATGTGGCTCTGGGGAGCACTGTCGGGTCCGTCTCTCTGAGGCGGTGCATGGCCGAGCGGAGCCATCATTTTTTTAGGAGGAGCAGCCATTGTACTGGCCTGCATCAGGGCCATGCTGGACAGGACAGCTTCGCAGCCAAGCAGCCCCGCCTGCATGAGGAAGGAGGAGGAGGAGGGGAAGGGGGAGAAAAAAAAAAAAAAAAAAAGACGCAACACTTTACAAACTGTATCAAGTCACACAAAATGAGCTGCAATTTGAAATGAACTACAGCTAAGACAGTAGTAACAACAGTGGCGGCATCCGCCAAGCTATTCATCAACGACAACATCCTGAGTGACACAAGACTGCAAGTAAAACTATTTGTAACCACTTTGGTGTTGTCAAAACAAACCCATTTCATATGGTCGCGGACTGAGCTGCTGGGCAGATGTGACATTGCTGTGGTATATGTGAGCGCAGGGACAGGGGTGGGGACAAGGTCATCCAGAGATCCGTCAGTCAGGATGGTCGGGCTGGTGGGAAGCCACACCCACCTCACTCATCTAGTACTAAAACTGAGGAAGAGGAGGATGTGGACGAAACAGACAGACATACAGTTACAACTGCTTCATTGGCTGCCTTTACGGACACATAATACAGAGCAAGTTCATGTAAACAGATAACTTTTCTTTGCACAAATGATTCCAGGTAATGAACACAGATTTTTTTTTTAACAACAGGACTCACTGTAGCTAGGAGTGAATTTAATCTGGCCTAATACTTCAGAGTTTTATCCTATTGGGAGGAAACGTAGACCAGTTTCAGTTATTATCCGTTGTTTGTTTTTTTTAATAGGTTTAACCAATAAAAGTGCTACATTACAATTGCATCTAAAATTACACACAATCTATAATTCAGTGATGATTGAGAAGGATAAAATCAAAAGAAAAAAATAAAAATGATAAAAATCAGGTTTTAAAGATAAGAGGATTTTATTTTAGTTTTTATCAAGCCAGTAGTTTCTTAGTTAAACCTTTAAAATATCTATCATTTAATTATTAATGAAAATACCACATTCTACAACAAGTAATGTGATTTTTGGATGTTACAAAGATTACTACTTTTGATTTTGAGTCTCAACAGTTTACAGATTTTTATTTACATCCAAAATAATTCACAGGAGTCTGCCTTTGAAACACATTTAACTCACATACATGCCATTGCTCTTTCAACAGAAATTATCTTGACATAAACCCTTGACATTTTTTACTAGGGCATCAATTACCCCAGAATTTCAGCCTTTAAATTTAAGTAAAGTCTTAATTGGTAAGTCAATAAGTCAATCCTGGCTTTATCTTAAACTGCTCTGAAAGCTCACTTGTGTGAAATAATTTATTTTAGCATAGTGTGTTAAAATACACTTTGGATTTGACATTTAACATAAACAGGATAACATTTATGCTTTTAGAATTTGTTATTTCACTGCTCTATTGTGTAGAAACTATTATATTTTCCTCATTAAAAAGCTAGTTGAATACAGTTCGAGTAATTTATTTGTTTTCCATTATTGTATGTAACTACATTTAGGATTGTGCTTTTTGAAAGAAAAAAAAAAAAAAAAAAGGCAGACAAAAGCATGATTAACCCCCCCCCCTTTAACAAATACAATGCTATCAATATATTCGATTTTAAACAGAAACATCACGAAGACTTTAGTTTTTTATATATATTAGATTGGTGATGGGACTAACTCATGTTTTTCCATCATAAAAGCTTCAAAGCTTCTCAGTTCACTAACGTGAGCTAACGTTAGTATAGCCAGACAACTAACGGAACGCTACAGCTAATGCTAATTTTTTTTTTTAAAAAGTACATAATTTACAAATGTTTGTTGCCGTTTGGCTAGTTAAAATATAGAGAATTAACCTAACTAAAGGCTGACTATATACTAAACGTACATTTTCAGCACATGCAGTAGTGGCCTTCGTCCTGCCTCTGAACCCTGCGTTAGTTTAGCTGCTGTTTGAGCAGGCTAGCTAACAGCAGCTAACTGCTCGGTGGCGCCCTCGCCCACTCTACCGCTACAGACTAAAACTCGGAGCAAATCATGAGAAAACGTTTACTTCGGATTGATACAGCGGTTTCGCCAGAGTATATACCTCACAAGATGGATCGCTTCATGTTTTTCCCAGTTAGATTACTAAAAAAAAGAAACCACAAGCTCAACTGGTTCCAGACGAGTCTGGGCTATAAAGACATTCGTGATGGCCGTCGTTACGAGAGCCTCCCCCTCCCGATCATTAAGCTAACATTTGTTAGCATCCCAGCACTGGCTAACACTGACGCTGTAACAATGCATAAACCCGCTTTACTTCCTTCTTCGACTGTACGTTTACAAAATGAGCACACAGACATCCAAATGCATGATTAACATTACATAAACACTGAAAACTATAAAATTTTTCTACGTACCAGCTTTGCTCGCCGACGTTTTCTGCACCGTCTAGTTTACAAACACAGGAAACGCCACAGGATGTAGCCCACTCCCCCACACAGCAACAGCAGCAAACCCTCCTCAGCCGAAGAGAAAGGGCTCATCTTCTTCCAGCTCCCCGAGAAGCCAGAGTGGTGATCAAGCTGAAACGGCAGAGAAGACTGTTAGTCCATTATTATTCCTGATGTGGAGACGCCCACCACCGCGTTAAGGTTGATAAATGTTGTTTGGGGGGTTGAGGGTTGGGGGGTGGGGGTCTTCCTGGCCTCTCTCTCAGCTCACTGGAGATTCAGACCACGTCTGAAGAGGCGAAGATGAAAAAAAAGGGGAGTGAGCTCTTAAAATGACAGAGAACAGGGACGTGTGTACAAACTCTGGGGAGTTAGAGTAGTTTTTATGCTGCCCTTTGCCCTTTTGGATTGAATCATCTACATACACAAGCCTGAGCAGAGATAGCAAGATTAGTGATCAATTAATTATTATATCATTGGACTTATATTTCCTTTAAATTGTGCCACATTTATGTGTTAGAAAAACTAATTTGTCGGTTGCACACATGAAAAACAATCTAAATCCTTCCTACCAATGCCAGCCATCTTTGCAATGAATAGTTCACTTAACGAACAGGGCCTCCATAATGTGTTGAAGAACTGTTGGCTACACGTCCACAACAGCCTAGCACCTCCTCCTAATACGTGTCACACTCTTCCTGTAGGATGGCTAGTCATTTGCCAGTGTGGCTGTGTTGGTCATTATCTTCCAAACTAATCCTACGAGCGGTCAGAGCTGCAGAAAGCTTTTATGTTATCTCCACTTTCAAATTCTTCAGGTAGTCGGATAAATTCTGAGCATTGACATGTTGGAGGATTAAATTAATTGGATTGCCACTGGTTTCAGAACCCTAGTTTGATAGCTCTGAGTTGAGATTGCAGCCAATGATCACAAGCTTTGTTTTTTTCCAGCATCACACTTCCTTTACCAAAAGACATTTGGCATTGGCAGAGGGCATTTGGTCAGCTGTAGATGGATACAATCATCTTTATTTCCTTTGCAAACATGGAACCATTTAAAGGGAACTAAACTGGCTTCGATTTAGTGCCAACAAAATGCTCAAAGATATTACCTGCAGGTTACATAATGGCTCCATACTTTGGTTTTTACACCAGGTCTTAGTATCTTTGGCAGAGTGGGGATGTTTCAGCTCCTGCTGGAAAAGGAAACCAGCCTCTTTATGCAGCTTGTCAGAAGAGGAAAGCATGAAGTGCTCTATAACTTCCTGGTAGATATAAATGCTCAGTAAAACACATTGGACTGAAAACATCTCGGATCTTGTGCCTCGCCCCTCTCTCTCCAGACTCTGTGACTTTGATTTCCAAATAAAATGCAAATTGTACTTTTGTCAAAAGAGAGAGAGAAGGGATGATGTGTGACGGGGCGGTGTTAGGAAATTTGATGTTTAATTGGTTTAATGACACGCCAGAAGATCACGGACTGCTTCTCCACATTTTCACTGACAGCCTACAGTATGCTGAGATTAGCTTCATCTGTCTGCTTATTAACTTATCATTTTTACATAAGCTAAACTAAATTGCCTGTTAATGGAGAGAAATTATTCTTACTGACTTTTATTACAAGCTTTCACGATTTCTTGCATTGCTGGTAGAAGAAAAATATTAGAGTAGGAGTTGGATTATAAAATAATTTTCATGTAACTCTAAAATAGCCACTAGTTATATGTTCTTTTGATTTTTGATTTTTTTTTTTTTTTGGTCATTTTAGAAACGCCATCAAAAAATCTTAAGCATCAGAAAGTTATATTGATGACAAATCATCTTGCAAAAGTGGAGAATAATTGAAACAAAGTGTTTTGGTGGAGTAGGATCTCTGGTGTATGCTTTCCAAAGCAAATGTAGTAAAATCCAACATTGCCTGTGACACCGCCATTGAACATTCTCAGCATTATGGTGCCACATTAAGCTGTTTTTATTTGTTTGAGAGCATGCAACAAGAGGCTTCTTTGAGAAAGGAAGTTTGTGTTCAGTTCTTCTAATAAATTCAAAGACATACATTAGATGTGTTGCAGTTTGCATTAAAAGCTGTTGGATGTGTAATTAGTCCAATTCAGAAACAACCGCTGGAACACACAAAGGACAAAAGGGGCTCAACCAAGGGAGAACGTTTCTTCGTTCAAAGAAATCTCTTCTTATTTAGAAGGCAAATACCATGCAAACATCTAACTAACTCCATCCTTTACTCCCCACCCAAAAAAATTTGCTCTCTTTTGGATGTTCTTGATGAGAAGGAGAATCCACAAATGTGTTTGTTTTAACGGGTTTTCAGTTACGTCAGTGTTGGCCAAGCATTCATGGGTCCTTATGCAGGATTCACTTGGGGTGGTCACTCCCGGTTAAGCATATCACCCTCCTGTCACCACAGAAACCACAGTATTTTTTTGAGTCTATCGAAGAATCATGATTTGTGCACTTAACACAACGCATTTTGAAGTTAAAATTGTGAGACTCGACACTGTAGTGATACATTTCACATTATATTGTAATAATTAATTTATAGTTAATACGATTTTAGATAGTGTTTTTGAATTAGACAGCTGCAAATGTTTTTTTTTTCTTTGACTATTACATGTAAAATCCAAATATTGTACTGATAAAATGGATTTCTAATACAAATGTATGTCATGGTTTACAATTATTTGTACAGTGGTCTGCAGAAAGCCATAAAGAACTGCCATAGGGAGGCTAGGACACAAAAGCTCATTGTCAAAGAAGTTGGCTGCAAACAGAGTGCTGTAGGCAAGAATAATAATGGAAAGCTGAGTGAAAGGAAAAACTGTAGTAGACAAGTAAGGATAATAATCAGCAGGGATAACTAAATCCTCAACAGAATTGTGAAGCAAAATCCATTCAGGAGTTTGGGGAGATAAAAGGCCTGTACTACAGCTCAATTCAGGAGCCGTAACCCTAACCACGATATTGGTCCAAAGCCTGTTCAGCTACTGATAAACAAATCTGACAACATGCTTTATGGAGATGCTGATTTGATTTCCCAACAGGACTTGGCACCTACACACATAATTACTAAGCTTTGGTATCACTGTGCTTGACTGACCAGCAAACTAAAGCTAGTTAAACACATTAGGAAGATAATAATCACCAGAATCAACAATGCAGATGACAAAAGCTGAGCTTCCTAACCAGCTCAGCAGAACCACAGGTTGATCTCCTCCATATTACATTCTACTGCCTGGGGAGTATGACGACGTATTAAATTACAGAATAATAGGCTGAATTTTCTGTATTTAAAAAATCCCTTTCTAATCTGTGTTATATAAGAAGAAGTTATATAATATTTAAATTTTCCGAGTAAGGAAATTTGAGGTTTTTTTTAAATTATCTGTCAGTCATAAATATCCAACAGAAATGCAGGCTTGAACTATATCAGTGTGTTACATATCTACACAATAAGAGTGACTCTCTTTGACTCAAACTGAAATAAATGAACATTTTAATTCTTGACATCCCAAAGCATAACATGTGACTAAGCTAAAAAGATAAGTAACAACTATTACCTTTTAGCTCCCCAATGCTGCCTCGATTATTTATTTATTTATTTATTTATTTATTTCTCCTTTTCTGTTATGTCTGTATGGCGATTTAAATTTATTTTATTGATTTTTTTCTCTTTTTTTTGGAGAAGCTATGAAAGTTTCGCAAAATGAATGTAATGTGAAGAAATTTATAATGTTCTGATAAACAAATAACAATAACAAAAGCGAATGGAAGTGCTCTTGCTGGTTTAGGGATCCAAATTAAAGGCGTAGTTCACTTATGAGAGGCCCCATAGGCCAAAACCTACAAACTCGGCTTAGCGTGCATTGTTCATTTTTGTCACTCCCCCACCCACATCTCCCCCACCCCCTTCCCACACTCCCCTCCGGCTCCCTCGCCCTGTCATGGAGACGGTTGCTACACTCCGTTTATCTTATCACCATCAGACTGCCTGTTGACTTTTAACATTGGGAAGTGAGCAAAGCCACCTGTTCTCAGGAATTTTAGCCTGCGCGCACACACACAAACAAAACAAGCAAACAAAAAAAAAACCCTCCCAGGTAAGTGTAACGTTATGCCTCAGGTCATTGGTGGAGCAAGTCACGTGATCTGCCTCTTCCACTCACCTTTGCGCTCACTCCTCCTCCGCGCTGTCCACTCCGGGCGGTGTCGCGGCTCCAGCAGCCAGTGTCAGGTGTCTGGCAGGTTTTCTCACAAGCTTTGGCTAAACGGAAGTTCCCACAGGTAGGAGCAAATACATGTTAGGAAGGGGGAACATTCACTAAACAACTAACGCCGCTCTTATCCAAAGCAAAGAGGTATGTTTGGAAGATTTGAGTTCGGATATTGCTAACATTGACGGAAAGTTTAATACACGTGTTTTGCGTTGTAAGAGCAGCTTGTGTGTTTCTGTTTATTCACGACTTTTCTTGAAGTTAAACGACTGTGCTCTCGGTTTGCGTCATCTAAACGTTACAGCCTATTTTACCCTTTTCTCTTCTAGCCACCATGAAAGCTAGACCTATAATTAAAGTATTTCAGATGACATGTTGGCCTCAGAGCTGGGCCGCCTGTCTTCAAGTTATTCCTCTTTATTGCATACTTCAGTAATGACTCTGTAGTTCAGAGTCACTCATTCTCTCCTGAACACCTGACTGAGGCTTTTGTATTAATTCATAATAGATCAATTATGCATTAAGCAAGGAGGACTGCTCCTTTTCTCTGACTTAGCAAGTATCCAAATGTGCTGTGGTAGCTTGTTGTCATAGCAAAAACCTATGAGGGTGTTACATCAGCAATGTAGAAATCAAGGGTATTGAGAACGTTTATGATTTTGTTTAATTATAAAATCCTGAAGAATTTACGGGATTATGTAGGCTGTCATCTTGTCAAGCCTTTCTTTACTTGTGTCTCATTCCCCTGCTGAGACAGGGCAGCCGCTGTGGACGCTTTCGCAACATATGATGCCACTGACTCAGTCAATGCTCCTATTGTGAGCTTCTCGCTGGAAAAATGCTGCTCACCTTTGTGGATTTTTGGAAAATGAAAATGAAGAAACTTCTGGTCATGTGATCTGGAGCTGATAAGGTGACACAGAAACGATTTTTATGACTCACTGTCACAAAAGTGATTGAGACGGCTTTTATTGCCGCGGGCAGCCAGAGTTACATGCAGCAGGGATTTTTTTTATTTTTTTTTAAATGAAATATCATTGACCGTGTATATAGTAATGCAGTTGCACGGGAAACTAGAAAATCCCCCAAAACTCACAAGAGAAGACAAGGAGCATTAGTAGAACTGAGAACAGGAGGATCTGACAAAAGGAGTGATGATTACTAGAAATAGAAACAGTAAACTGAATACAACACACAAGGACAGCATGTTTCAGGAGCACACTAGTTTACAAGAACAAACAATGAATAACTATTAATACATAATAATAAAAGAGAACTAATACTATGAATGAATGATGCGTATAATAATTAAGTAACAACAGATCTAGAATCCATGTGATTGGGACAGTTTTACGTTCTGCTGTCACGATAACCCTCAGTACAAATAAACCAGGTTCTTGGTAGCACAGCATTTAAAACATTTCTTAAGACGAATGGATAATATTATCTAATTTCTTTTACTTGAAGTAGGAAGGCAACCATTTCAATATCAGTGTGATTAGTACTCGTATCACAAAGGACTGATTGTAGCACAGTTATTGTTGCCTGATGTATTCCAAGCATTTTGAACTTATATTTTTAAGGCTATCGTAATAATTACCCAGTTGTACAGAGTCTCATGGCAGCAGATGGTCACTGTGGATGTAAATGAAAACAAAGTTAACAAAGGTGCTATTTTATGGAAATGTACAGATCCAGTTTTAGTTAATTCAAATTGATAAAATCTGCCATAATGGGTGTGTCTGTTAGTCTTCTGCCTCTCTGACCATCTACTTACTTTGTGATATGGTATCTTTCTGGTACAGGTAATAGAAAGATGCCACACTTCCAAAAATCTAAAATATCACTTTAAGCAAAAGATAAATACTAATAATTATAATAGAATGACATCAAATTGTAGCTAAAATTCGTTTTCAAGCGCTCATCGCACAGAGTTGCATGCCTTTCTGCTGTTCTGCTCTTCATAGTGTAAAACTGACAGTTATTAGCTTGTTAATTAGTAGGGCTACCTGCTCAGGTAGCCACCCTGCATTCAGCTGCTTAAGACGAGTTTTACTGGGCTTGGTCGAAATGATCACAGTGCCTTAAGGCCTTGGCTGTATGTAAACCACGGCTTTGCATCAGTTTTAAGTCTTAATTTGCTTAATTTATTTTCTAAAATAAAAAACATTAAGGCTGCTTTTGCATGCCTTACAAGCATGACCCTATCTTACTCTTAACCGCTTTCTATTAACGTGGAAAAACCAGAGGATCTGTACTAAAAATTCACTCCATTAATATCTGGAATTACAGGTCGGACGCCCATGTACCTTGTCTTGTTCATTGTTTCGAAATCCTCGGGCTTTTTAAGATTTAAGTCGAATAGGTGACTTCCCCAGGGTGTGTCTCCTGCTTTGCATGAAGGAAATGACTCCAGGCTTAAACCAAGACCTGAAGCAAACAGATGAATGACAACAAAAAGAACCCGATCCAAGTGAGCCGGTTTAGCACTGGTATCAAACAGCATACAGGATGACGAAACGAGCCACGCTGCCTTCAGATCTGAAGTTTGTGTCAGTAATAAGTCGCCTTAAGGAACGTAAACATAACATTGTAACGCTCGTTCGTGAATATATGTTTGGATGTTTGTTCATATTTGTCAAACCTAATATAGAAATCAAAACTTTATCTATAGAGTAGATTGAAGTAAACACAAATAAATAGATCAAATTTGGGCTAAAGTGAAAGAAGGACTGTTTATTGACTGCTTTTAAATGAGGGGTTGGAGTTCGGTTCAAAGTCCTGGAAGTTGTCGGCAGCGCTGCCGTGCATCAGAGCGATGATGTAATCCTCTAGGTGCGCCACGGCGAACATGACCACAGCTGAAGTGATTGTTAAAGTAAAACTCTGTAGATGGCAGTGATTTACGAGATCCTGCTAACATTTTACAGACATGTTGAAGCCACAAACGCCAGTTTATTTATTTTATTAGCATTCTAGGTGTAAGTGGACAAACTGCTAAGTAAATAAATCAAACCTTTAAGGCATTAGCAGCTCAGGTGTGAATTTGAGCATCTTTGATGGCACAAATACATTTTCAGCGAAGGAGACTCAGATCTGTGTTTCAGTTGGAAATACTATCCTATTTATAGCTGCAGTTATTGTCATAATTGACTCATTTTTACCAATAATCGTCCCCACAGTGTGACTCCAGCACCATGTTTTACAGTGGATATAATGTGTATTTACCTGAAATTTAATCTTACAGTGGTGGACTTTATTGATTAATCAGGTGACCTGTGAAGACATTTGGTTTGAGTTTCGTTTTGGGATATTAAAGTAAAAAAGGGGCTAAGTAAGCACGCTCTTCAGATTATTAAAAACGTTTTTGTAAACTAAGTTTCTTTTTCTTCTCAATAGCCGTCCTCCTCTTTGTGTTGGTCCATCACATAAAATCCCTATGAACTAAATTGAAGGTTGTTTGTCATGTGATAAACTGTGAAATGTGTCAGGCGGTGTGAAGACCTTTGCAACCTACAGTAGGTTTAAGGATTGTAAGATATCCTCTTCGTTTTCTTTTGGCCCGTCTGTCCATGCAGAAATTGCGGAAAGGTTCATCATTTGACAAATAAACCACATCTAAAGACAAAGGCTTAGTCAAAGTGTAATTAAGTGAAAGTGTAATTTTGGTTTCACACTCATCTCCTGTGACACCGTGTCACCACTGAGCCGCGGCCACTTGTTGTGCGAACGTACCTGCTCTCTGCTGCTTTCAGTTTGTGTTTTCCCTCTTTGCATTCATGCAACCTGATCTGAAGAACAAGTTCCAACACGTCGACTCGTCTGTTTGCATGCACAACTGAACGAGCACAAATATGTGCATTCAGTCGTGGGCCGTTTTGTTAGGGAAGTTTGTGCTATAAACTTGCAAATGAATAATCGTAGACAGAAAACAAGTCCAGCACACACAGTGCTGGACTCTTCCGTCTGATGCAAGAACAGGTTCCAGACTAGTTTATCCGTTCCAGTAGAAACTGTAATCTTAATAACCGAGAGCCAGAAAGACGCACCAACCGTCAACAGATACGGGAAAACAAAAGGGAGCATCCTATTGATTATGAATTATTTTTGTATGTTTATTTCCTGCATGCTAGGTGGCTAAGTGTTACTCTGAAATTAATCTTATTTTAGTGATTTTATCCTTTATTATTTTTGTACATATGTTTCATGTACCTTTGTAACACACTATCTTTCTCAGTTTGATTATTTGATTACTTTCTCTTCTAAAAGCAGCTGTTTGTGCAAAACAAAAGTTGTCAGTTTTGGCTGAAATGTTTTTGTAAAATAAATGTTTAGTCTCTGTGGCATTTTTATTGTGAATTAAAGGTTAATAAATAAATAAATAAATGTATGGGTTTGGTGCCTTCCAAAAATATTAGTGCCTGGGACGTTTTTAACATTTTGTTACAACCAGACACTTCGATGTTTTTAATCGGGATTTATGTGACATAACAACATGAAGTTCTGCTAATATTAAGTGAAAGGAAAACTATGCAGATTCGCATGCATTTTCTTTTACAGTGAAACCCCTAAATAAAATCCAGTGCACCAAGTTTTCCTCAGAATTCACCTAATAGAATAACAGCATAAGTTCAGCTGGTCTGTCAAGTTCTAACGTGACACATTGTGAAAACGTTAAAGGGATGTAACGAAGGCTTTTGCAGGCACATGCATCATATCACATTGCATTGTTCTGCATGCTTTGCATTACATGTTGTATTGCTTTGGATTTGTTTCACATCATATCAAATAGCATCGCAGACTATCTCGGGATATCGCCAGACTCTCACAATCATATTGTGTCACTGTGAATCATTTCCCGTTCTAACACTTCTTAACGTTATTCTTCAACAAATACGAGGCATTAATAATTACATAAGACAATCTTTCTTGTTTTCTTTTATTTTCTCTATTTCCCAAAGCCTTGTGGTATAAAACAAAGAAATAGATTTGTAGAAATAGGTTACTAAGAAACATGTTCAGATATGTACTGAATGTGTTTGTGGCTTTTATTTTTTTCTTGCTTCAGGTTGACAGCCATGGAGAACGGCTCATTTGTTCGGGGCTCCAAGGTGACGCAGTCCTTGCGTATCACCGCCAAGGAGCTGTCGCTCGGCGGGCGAGGGAAAAACTCTGGCCTTGCAAAAATATTCTCCAAGTGGGTAACATTTTAGCAAAGTTTGGGAGTGATTTTTACTTTTAGCATCTGCCTTTAGTACAGATGGAGGTTAAAGTAAATTTTAGGACGTGTTAAATATGACTGAATAGTTTATGATATCCTCTTGCTTTTACAAATGTAAAATCTTAAATGTTTTTGTTTATATTTCGGGTACATCTGAAATTATGATCAGACCTCTAGATGTGTAACATGTATAATGAATGAATTGTCTGTTGACTCTAATGAAATATGACCGATTATTGCCAACTAAAACCACATTTCCTTACTGTAAATTAAAAGTGGACAATAGAAAATTACATCATACCACTCAGGCATGTAATGACCAAACCTTCCTGGGTCTAAAATGGTGAATATGCAAAACGACTAGAAGCCACTCCGACCAAGAGAAACCTGAACAGCAAAACAAAAACACCCTGGTTATCTGCAGTTTACTCAAGACCATGTGGGAAGGTTGTTTAAACGTGTTTGGTGGATGATAACATGTTATTGTGTAAGTGGGAAGTGTTCTGTTTGGAGAAATGATAGCGCAGATTCCCAGATTCAGACCGTTATCATGGTGGAGGCTGGATTCACATGAATGTAGTTTTGTGTACATGGACTGGCTCCACCAACGAGGTTAATTCCAGTCAATGTGAGAGAATAATGTGTAGAAACTACACATAAGTTAGAAATAAATAAATAAAAAAAAGGGTATTTTTTCCTGTGCCCTTTACATAGCTAGTAAAACTTGTTTAATCATTGAAAGCACTGGTGTCTGTTTCCAGAATGTCAACATTAAAATAAGCACATGAACAGTTTTTCTTTGCATACGTTGTAACTTAAAGCGTTTTCCCAACATTTTAAATCAGAAAACATAAAATGTGTGTATGCTCTGCATTGTTGTGAGTCAGTGGAGGTCAGTGTTGTTTCCTTGCCCTGCAGGTACCAGAAGAATGCAGAGAAATCCAGTGCAGAGAAGAAAGGAGTGAGTATTCCTCTTAAAGATGGATCATACCCAACAGTGACACGTATGTAAAATTAGGTGGTGCTAAGAAAACATTCACAGATCTTTGCAGATTATTGGGAGTTCATGTGAAACACCGACACAAAGTTACTGGCTTTTTCTGAGAAACTTTGTGTCCATTTCTATTCAGCCTCTCTGATCCCAAACTTTGTAGGAACTCCCCATCCACTGCGGTTACAGCTGCAAACCTTCCCAGTTATGTTTCTACAATCTTTGCATATTTGGAGACTAACAGTTTTGTCCATTTGTTTTTCTAAAATGCCACAAGCTCAGTCAGTCAGACTGGATAGAGAACATCTTTGAACATCTTTTTTCTTTTAAAATTCTCAATTAGATTTAAGTTTCTAAGACATGTCTGCTTAGATTTCAGTGTAGCTTTGGCTGCATGTTCAGAGTCTCTCTGTCCTGCTGGAAGGTGAACCTTTGCAGGCCCTGTGCTGACATTTGGACACTATTAAGAGGATAACATATTATTGTGTAGGTGGCTCTTCTTGACTGTACGGGAGTTTATTTACAGTTATCAGCATAAAGAGAGCAGAATAAAAATGGAGGTCACATATTTCAGAATTGTATTTGTTTAAAAAAAGTTGAAAACCATGCATATCCTGAGCTTGTTGCTTCAGGATTAGGTTGGTCAAGTCCGGCAATATACATTGAAAAGCTTGACAACTTTTTAGACGCATCTTTGCTCCAAAACACCTGAGTTAAATGAGTGGCTTGTTACGAAGCCTCTGCGAAGCTAAAAATATGCAGATGGGCAACCCTGCGACAAAAAATCCCAGTAAAATGCAGTAAAGTTTTAATTTCTTGGGAAACAGGTGAAGCTCTGGAGGTGTGAATGGTTTTACGAGGCGCTGTAGTGACCCAGTCCTTCGTTGGAAGACAGGGATTAAGATCTTTCATCTAAAGACTAAACAAACAAGCGGATTAATGTGTAAATTACCATTTATTTTGCCCCTTCGTCCGGGGTGGGGGTCATACAAACTGTGGGTGTGTGTGTGCTTGCTTGTCTCTCTTGATTTCCTCCGTTCCTCTCATGTGGCGGTAACCTAATTAAAGTTTTTAAGAGATGAGGAACACACACACACAAACGCATTGAGTCCTCATGCTCACACACGGCCACGTCTTGCCCTGTCCCGGCTGACCTCTCATTGGCTACTTGTCGCGACAGGCGAGCTATCGAACCCATAATCCTGCTCCAGTGTAATCCCCCCACCCCACTTGTAAAACTCATTGAGGCTCCACGTGCAGGTTTGGCTGATGTGTCAGAGCGAAAGAGCGATAAACAAACCTGGACCGAGATCAGATGAGAAACGGATCAGAGAACGTCATGAGGAAACACAAGGTACTGTTGTACAGTGTGATTACAGGGTCCGTTTCCCCAGCAGCTATTTGGAGAGACTGTAGGCATCTTCTTTCTTTAATGCTCTGGGTGGTAAAGACGAAACCTGATCTAAACCTGCTCAGATGTTGCTGTAATGATAGGAGCTGAATTCTCACAGAGCACCGCCAGCTGTAATCTAAACCAATATTTAGTGTGAATCAGGTTAATTATTGTTTTTCAACGTCTTAACGTGTGTTTGCCTTCCTGATACGAGTACATTAAAGTGGAGCGTCAGATGAATTATTTATGAATAACACTTGTGGTATGATGTGTCTGAGCTTAGTTTTGAATGAGCACTGTGAAAGACCATCTGTTTGTGTGTGTGTGTGTGTGTGTGTGTGTGTGTGTGTGTGTGTGTGTGTGTGTGTGTGTGTGTGTGTGTGTGTGGGGGATGGGGGGGAGATAGTTGGGGGATGGGAGTTTTTGTCAACACGTCCAGCAAATACCAAGTCCATCTTTTATTATGTAATCAAGAGACAGATTGTTATAAAGAATAAGATTTCTGGATTTTATTCTGTTGTGACTTGCAGTAATTTATTAACCCCAAATTAAACTTTATTTGAAGGGGAATGCCGGCAGGATACCGTCATAAACATGACATAACACCTGACATGAACATGAAGGAGTCTTCATGAATGTTTATGAATGTTCTCATGAAGTGTCATTTGGTAAATAATGACGCTTTTAATGAAAAGTTGACACTTTTACTGGACTTTTAATGCAAATTTTAATAGAATTTTGCATTAAAAGGGTCATTATTGTCCGAGTAATGCAAAGTTTACACTTTTAGTGCAACTTTGCATTAAAAGTGTTATTATTTACCAAAAGACACTTAATGACAACATTCATCAAGACTCCTTCATGTTCACTGCAGGTGTCATTTTTATGACAGCATCATGTCAGTCTTATGTACACACCTTCAAATAAAGTGTTACCAACCAGTTAACCTAATTCATTACATAAATGAAATGATTTAGTCTTTTAATTATTTATGGGCCTTTCCAACTTGTTGCTCAAGAAAGGAAAGCTTGAAAGGCAGAAGAACAAAGTCAACATTCAGATTTATTTCTGCTTTGAAGATGATCTACAGCCTCAAATTACCCAGTTTAACAACACGATGTTCAGCTCAGCCTTTGTTTCTGACGGCTCATCAGACAGGTATCTCAAAAAGACAACAAGATAACATAAAAGTAGTTTCTGTTTCTAAATGGGTGTTGAAGGTTATTTTTAATCTCGTCATTATTGCATGAATCAAACCCTCATGACTGCTGAGCAGCATTCTCCATGTTTCCGCTGGTGTTTTGATGAGTTTTCTTTGGCGATGAGCTCAAAGTCTTTGAGGTTGGAAAGCCTCTTTGCCATCACCCTAATCTTCAGCTCCCTACACAGACTCTCAGTCTCTGGCTGAGCCATTTCAAAATGATAACATTAGTTCCAGGCAGAAGAAACATATTGGTAAAATTAAAAGATTATTTTTTCCCCACATAATATTAATACTTTATTACCTGGAATATGAATAATTTTGGCAGGAAATTCTTCTTTTGGTGATTGTATTTTGGAAGATGGTTTGTCTAAGTCTGGGGTCTGCAGCCTCTGTATTCGAAGGCGCTTTTGTTCCTTCTGTCCAGAGAAATAAAAGTTGTTTAGGGCTGAAATGCTACCAAAAGACTGCTTATACCAAAAGACTGCTTATAATTTTTTGAGAAATGTCCTCTTTAGAAAATATGATTTCGCAACAACAACAAAAAAAAATTATATTTTTAAGTTTTAAATCAAAGAAAGCATACAGTTTTTTTTTTTCTATGGAATGTTGATTGTTGTATAAAATGCGATGAAAAGTTATTTGTTATATATTTACACCTAAAGTCTGTACACTGTGAACGCTTGAAGTCAAAATAATTTTTTAGGCACACAATTTTGTTTTCTAAAAGCTGATAAAGACAAAACACAGAGTTTCCACCCCAGTGACAGAAACCCCCCCATAAAATTCTTACTGGTTGTTTTTTGAGTCATTCTTTTGTGGATGTTTACAGCAATTATTCTATCAAAAAATCTGAAAAGCTGCATGTGTTATTATATGTATGTCTAAGTACATCCGTTGGTTCTTTATTACCAAGTTGCAGACTCCTGGTTTAGTTTCTTGTTAACAAATGCTGTGTGAATGCAGTGAGTCTGTATTGACCTTCTGTCTCAAGCTGTGTTCCCAAATTAATGCCGTAGGTTTTATTAGAAATTGATGTCGCATGTTGCCGTGTGGTTCAGACGCACCAAACATGGAGGCTGCTGTCCTTGGCACATTTGTCCTCGGTCTGATTTAGTGCTTCTCCTTCTCTGTTTGGCCTTTCTCCTCTCAAGCTGCTAATAATGAGTAAAGGCCACAGGTGGCAAAAACATTAAGCAAGAGTAAAATCTGTTTGAGAATATTTTTAAACAACTTTCAAGTACTATAATTATTGGTATTGAGCCTCCTTTACTCAGCTGCTTCTAAATAAAATCCACCACAACAACCTTTCTTCAAAAGTCACCTTTGACAGAGTTTAACTTCTCTCTAACACATAAAGTCCTTAAATAAAATAAAATACGCTGAAGTCTCTGGGTGTGTTGGGACAATATATGATCAATTAAAGGGGCTTCTTCTGTTTAAGCCCATTTAATCTTTTTTTTTTTTTTTCATTTTTTAAATAAGTTTTTTCACAAAATAAGGCTGGCATGTGTATAGTGGATTACATGGAAATATGGCTGCTCTAATTCCAGTTATAAAAAGTCTTTTTGTTTACCAGGGTAGGTCACTTTTGTGCTTTTTCCAAATTTAAGGCGGAGGTTTCCATTTCCAGGACCGCAGGTCTGGCGTCCTGCATGTTTTATGTGTTCCTGGCTCGGCACGTCTGATTTGAAAGCAGTGGGTCATTAACATCAAGCCTCTGCTCAACCTGACGACGAAAACCTGAAAGAGGGTTTAAGACACAGGTATCTGGTGGCGTCACTTTTGTGCATTACTTTAAAAAGAAAATCTCACTTTTGTGGCAATGAGAGGATTTTTATCAACAATTGGACACCAGTGGATCCAAGGATGTTGAATGGTTTAGTCAAAGTCCAGGTCAAACATAAATGGAGAATCTGTTGTGATGTTCACAGATCCTCTCCGTTTTGCAAAGACAAACGAGCCAAAATTCAAATCTCTAGAGACGCGCCCCAAAAGACCTGCAGCTTTATTTAGGGGTGTCAGAGTAAAGGTGACTAAGATGCAAACCGCACTTTTCTGTATTTATTATTTATTTATATTTGCTTTGTAGAACATTTTGAAAACCAGGTATTTCTTCTACGATACCTTACAGTGATTACAGTGATTTGTGTTGGTCTGTCTCATAAAATATTTGCTGTAATGACGTGACAAAAACATAAAAAACAAACATAATTTCTTAAGGTATTGTAGAGTCATAACACTGTAGAGCAGGGGTGTCCAAAGTCGGTCCTCGAGGGCCGGCATCCTGCATGTTTTAGTTCTCTATTGGTTGTAACAACCTCCTCAGCAAGTCAGAGTTCTGCTTAGGCATTCTAACAGCCATCATTTGATGCAGGTGTGTAAAACCAGGGAGAGAACTAAAACATGCAGGATGCCGGCCCTCGAGGACCGACTTTGGACACCCCTGCTGTAGAGCTTAGGAAATGAGCAACTCTTCATGAAATACTCAACTATTTCTTTACGATTTAATTTTCCTTCCTGCTTCTTGCTTCTACTCTTTTAATCTGAGTATTTTGCACCTTTCTGGCGAGTCGTGCTTTAATTCGAGGCTTTGGTAACTTTGTCCACCAACACTTCCTCAGAGGAAACAAGAAGTAAAACCAGGGAGGAAAGAGTTAACTTTTCCCGGAGCGTATCATTTCCTGCTCTGGTTTCCTGGGTTTTCTGACTCTGGCTCTCACTTTCCTGCCGTCGGAGCAGCGCCGGACCGGCTCGCTCTGGTAGGTTTTGTCTAGCCGCCCGTGTCACGCTCAGCTCGACCTTCTGCTGTCTCTCACCTCCTGAAGCGCGGAGGAAAACCAGCCTGGACTTTCCTTGCTGTCTGGCTGTATTGACACCGATCCTGGCCGCTTCATCTCATTGAAAAAGGTTTCTTCTTCTTCTTTTCTACTCGCTTAAACAAAAAAAAATAAATCGGGAACAATCTCTCCGTGATCCGGTTGTCCATTCAGGCTGGCCTCGCGTCACAAAGACAGCAGTTGTGCCACTGCTTTTTGTTCTTTGTCGGGATTTTGTCACTTGCTCAAATCTTTTCCGCTGCGTTCTTTACTCTCTTTATTTTACACATAAGGATTCAGCTCGTTTGTCATCTTTAATAACTTGTAATTAATTGCAAGACATATTAAATAGTTTGGGGTTTTTTTTGTGGAAATTGTGCAAGGTTGTGGGCAGGAAACGTCATTCTGAAGTCCGTTTTGTTTTCTATGATTAACACATCTACATATTTTCCTGTCCGCATCCTCTTTGCTTATGTGTCACTTCTTTTCTACAATTGAGGAAGTTCCTGCCTGCTGAAGTGTGCGGTGCTCCTGCTGAGTTTTCCCCTCAGCTGTGACTAAAAGCAGACATTTCAGTGGTAAACGGAGCCGTCGTCTGTGGGGTTTAGGGGAAAAAAGTGAAAAGAAAAGCAGCTGAGTTTTCCGTCTCAGCTAATAAACCAGCATCTCTGACTTCAGGAGCCACATCTCTGCACTGGAGCAGCTTTGAGCAGCTGCTCACTTCATCTATTAGCCTAGCCAAGTTCAGAATCAGGCATTTCCTTCATTCCACCGCGTTAATCCGAGGCCTTACAGCTGTCTCTCTCCATCAGTTCGCCTGCAACCTAATAGTTCTTGTGACTAAATTTTTCTTTTTTTTTTTTTATTCAGTTAATTTCTCTTGTTTTTCTTGCAGGCCACTGATGGTGCTCCATCCTCTCTGCGCTCCGGAAAACTGAATTCCCTGAAGAATCAATTTGAAAAAGCAGTCAACCTAAACCAGGATAAAAAGCCTCCTGCTCCCCTTCCGAGCGGCTCCAGCATTCTCCGCTCACGCTCCGTCCTGACCAGGCCTGCTGCCATCCGCGAGGAGCCCGCCGCGCCCGTCAAGAACCAGGACCCGCACGCCGACAGGGGGGATCAGCGCGCAGCCAGACCCGAGCAGCAGCAGCAGCCGCCTGCCGCCCCGGCGGGCGACAAGCAGAGAGGGATGGACGGGGATGAGGCCGCAGACAGGCGAAAAGCCGAGCCGATCGAGGAGGAAGCTCCCACCAGCCCACTCGCCACTTTTGAGAAACCCAAAGTGCAGCTGACTGACCTGAAGATGAAGTTTGAGAAGGGAGAAGACGCTGCTGGAAAGGTAAACCTGTTGATTTGTAAAAGTAGTAAAAGTCTAAACTTGATGGCGAGTGGAACATAACTCAGGTTTTTAGCTTGTAGTTAAGGTTACAATCTTATGGGGGTTTTTTTTGTTTTGTTTGTTTTTACAGTGTCTTGCACAACTATTCATACTCCGGGAGCTTTTATTTTCCACAAGAATTGTGTGATAAACCAACACGGTATATCTGCAAAGTGAAGAAATTTGCATATACAGTTATTAAAATATGCTGGACATTTGCATTTGATGTTTTCTAGAGTCAGCTTTTACTGCAAAAAATACATAAATACATTGATTACACTGTGTAAATTACAAAGTGTTGGATAATTATTATTCATCGATGTACGCTAGTAATGTGTTTGAGAACATAATAAGGTGTCATGTAGAGTAATTAAGAATTTACAGGTTATGCATTGTTTCAACAAATAGATATTAAGTTTCAATTCATCACAAGTCAAATCATTTCTGTCGTCTTTTCCTCATTTTTGAGCAGCTTTTACCTGCTGACAAGTAAACTTCTGTCCCGGCTTCAGATCTGAAACGTTTTCTCCCAGAACTGCCCTGCGTTCATTTAGCAGAAGCTGTCCCAGAGCATGCTGCTGCCACCGCCGTGTTTCTCTCTTCATTATCCTGTTTGTTCAAACAAACAAACTCTCAGACCTTCACAACACGGCTGCGTTTACACTAAGATTAAACGACACACAGCTTGACGCTATAATTAGCAGACTGGATGGACACACTTTGTGTTTTTAACATTGCAAATTGTTTCCCCTCCACATCATAACGACACTCGGCTTTCTGATAGTCTGTCGTATAAAATTCCAATAAAACAGATTTTTTGTTTTTTTTGGTTGTTGTGACTTGATCAGCTGTAGAAAAAGCAAAGGTCAAAGGTGAACATTCTTTTGCGAGGTGCTGTCCTGGTCAAAATGTCCATGCACATTTCCCTTAACGTCCTTTCACAAGTTTAAAACCGTCCATATTTACTTTTTTCACTCCTTCCTGAAGCCCCTTTAGTTCAGTCACCAGTTTCTACCTTCCCCAGCTCCATTCTTTCGCTGCAGCTCTCTCTCTCTCTTTCTTTCTCTCTGACCAATAAAACAAGTCTCCCTCTCTTCAGCTCCTGAAACAGAGGAATGCAGACATTCCTTTCCAAGGCCCATCTCAGTCTTCATGGGATCGCCTCGGTAAAGCTGCCGTCTTTATCTTGGCGTTGTTAACACATTTAAAACCGAGAACCCATTTTCTTTCCTTCACTCTTCGGGTTTCTTTAGTTAATTCATCCCAGTATTTATGCTTGCTCAGTTTCCCTCTCGTGTTATCATACTTAACCTGTTCTACTATTCACATTTATTCATCTCAACATCATCAGTAGGAGAGTTACAGAAATGTTTTCACTCTGTGAAACTCTCAGCAACACGTGTTTTGAAACGACTCACACTCCTTATTTTTCTTTGTGTGTGTTCAGAGAGAAACTATCATTAGTGCCAGAGCCGCGGTGCGGTCAGGCCCGTCCACGTTGTGTTTAGTGAAGGACGCATGAACGCTTTCAGATGCCTTGGCTGCAGGTCAGATGCGGGCAGGTGGCAGCCTTATCAGATAAGAGTCGGACATCTCCATCGCTTTTGTTCCACTTTTCTGATTCAGGACACCATCTGAATGTTGTTTACGGTGCCAGGCAAAAGTTTCCGTACCTCCTGAATGTTTCTGTCTGTCTTTGTTGTTTGTTTACAACAGGAAACATAAAAGTACTTCAAAGTGTTGCGAGCATTTGTACTGCAACAAATATTTAAACTCGAATGCATCCACAGCTCATGATCCACCGACTTGCAGGTTCAATTGCTGCCAAGTGTTACTGAACTTTATTTTTCAGTAGAGTCGATGCTAAATGCACAGTTTTCAGATTTCCATTTGTTAAAGTGAAGTTTTGGCTGTAATGTGACTAAATGCAGACCAACTAATGCACTTTAGTTATTGACACAGAAATTAATGCCAAAAACGTTTTCCAATGTGACTATATTAGCTGAATTTTATTTTGTGTTTTAATGTTACCACTTCATTGTACAAATGTTAGTATATATACTTGGATAAAACATGTGAAAATTCAGGTTCTGGACATCGAACTCGTTCAAAGAAAGCTTGATGACCTGTGGCATGTTTTGTTAAGTTTAATCTGGAAATCGTTTGGGTGGCGTCTCTCACTGTCAACCATTGCAAAACCAGACCCACTTCTACAAAACTGCAGAGTAGTGCAGGCAGAGATGAGTAACACTTAAAGTGCTCTCCTCAGCAGATTAAGGAAGGAGAACCGGGCCTGGCTCATTTAGCTCCACTCCTAAAACCCGTTTCCCCTCCTTCAGGTCGGCAGGTCGACGATTCGCAGCACTTCGTCTGAAGACTCAGAACGTCCTAAAAGTAAGCAAATGATTTATTTCTATCAGCATTTTTTATTTTTATTTTTTACATCCATCAACCTCAGCTTATGAAGATCCACACCTCTGCTTCAGATTCGTCTCCGCTGACCCGCTCTGCGTCTGTGAGGGTGAATAAGGCCAAGTATGAGCTGAGTGTCGCTAAACATAACGCCGGCTGCTCTGTGAGTTCAGCACGAGATACATTTTAACTCAGTTGAAACAAACAACAGAAATATTTCTGCTATGTTTTGATCGTTTGAAACAAAATCGGTGGAGTTCAAGGTTAATGTTCCCCTGCTGTGAATGCAGTTAGTCTGCATTCACAGCAGAGGCTGTTTCCTGCAGGTAGTTTCTGTGCAGTGACAAGAAAACTGTGGTGCAGAAACAGCTGGGAAAAAATCAGGTTTGAGTGTTAGGGAGTGAGCCTTTCTTTACATTGCTGAAGGGGCATCATCATTAGGAAAGACATGACTGCCTAAAGTATGCGATGCTAACACTCGCACAGCAGTCACCACGCCCTCTCCTTCGAGGATAAATGTCACAAGTGAGTTTTGTCATGCAAGATGCTGTCTCAGAGTTTTCTGAGCTAGCATCGTCATGAAAACAAGATTAATGATTAAATTGCTATTGAGAAAAATAAGGGATATTTATTTGACAGGAAAGTGGGTAATGAGAGAAGGGGGAAGACATGCGGCAGAGGTCGCCAGGGGTCGCATGTGGGTTGTGCTTAACCCCTGCGTCACCACAGCAGACTAGAAATGCTCTTAAACCACACATTAAAACTGCCTTCATCAAAGATCAATCGTACGTCTTGTACTTTGATCTGACCATCCTGTCTTTTTGAATTGATATGATAAAACCAGTTTTAAACCAGTTCAGCTTTTGTTACTCGGTTTCTTTCTCATGGAGATTGAGAATCGTTTCCATTTACTGTTTGCATCGTTCTCTCTCAGCGTCCAAACTTAAACTAGTACTGTGGTTTCTGTTGTGTTTTCACCAGACCGACCAACCAAAAGGGACTGCTATAAGGAAATCTGTGTCCATGAGAGTCAAACAGACTCCAGCAGCAGAGTGCAATGGTAACGCTTTCCAGAAACCAGAGGAAAACATGAAAAGGCCTCCAGCAGCATCACAGCTGATTCTGAATTTTCTCTCTTTTCAGGAGAAGGAACTGAGCAACCCAGAGCAACCAGGGTGCGGCAACGTGACAATGTTGTTACTAAAATCAACTTTTCACTCTTTGTTCTCCATGAATGCATTCGATTGGTTTTGTTTTAGCAGACGTTTCGCGTACCAGAGACAACAAAATGCGCTGCCTGTCAGAAAACGGTGTATCCTCTGGAGAAACTGGTGGTTGGTGAGCACACTTACCACAAAAACTGCTTCGCCTGCTCTCACTGCAGCACAAAGCTGAAGTAAGCTGCCGCACTTGGATCTGCTGTTGTATTTATTCTTGTATGAAGATAGAAGAGATTAGTCCAGACTCTTGAATGTGCTTTGCTTCACAATCCCTCAAATTCTGCAGTTCATCCTGTTCTGCCACACTTTTTCCTTCCACATAACTTTCCATTTGTGTGCTTATTTGCTCACTGTCTAGTCAGCAGTCATCCGCTGAATGGGTTGAATTTATCATTTCTGTTTAGCTTAAAGAAAATCTTTGTTTTTGGTCTTAGGTAGTGATTTCATTTTAACGAGAAACTGACTTCTGGTTTTTATAACGGCAACAACCAAACTGTAGCAGAAAAAAAAAAATCCCCATTTGTATTGAATTACTAAAATTAATCAACTTGTCAATGACATTCATTTATTACTTATATATATGCATACAGCCATATATGTGTGATTTGTTTGAAATAAGACAATAAGAGTAAATGTATTTATTTCTTACCAATCTCGTTGCTGTGTCTCTTTCTGTCCTTCCTTCCTTCTTACCTCCTTTTTCTGCTTATTTTATTTTTTTCCATCCATTTCTTGTCCTTCCTTCTGCATTTTCTTACTTCCTTGTTTTTTTCTCCCTTTCTTTCTTTGTTTCTTTCTTTCTTGGCATTCTGGAAGTCTTTTTTATGAAATGAATTTTATAAGATGTGTGCTCATGTCAAACCTTTGCTGCTCCGTCTCTAGTCTGTGGAACTACGCCTCCCTGCATGGTAAGATCTACTGCAAGCCTCACTACAACCAGCTGTTCAAGGCCAAAGGGAACTACGACGAAGGCTTCGGCCATCGCCCTCATAAGGAGCTGTGGGAGCCTCGAGGCGACGGAGAGGAAAGCGAGGAGCCGCCGAAGCCCAAAGAGCGACCAGTGGAGGCGAAGCAGCCGGCTGAGAGCGTGTCCGAGCCGCAGCCGGATCCCAGCGGGGAAACGTCGCCACAGGTCAAGGTCACAGACATGGCCGCCTTGCTGGAGACCCGCACAAAAACGCGGGCCGGCTCCGGAGAGACGCAGCAGGCTGCAGACAAGCCGGCTGAGAAGCGGCGGCTGAAGGTGGCCTGGCCGCCTCCGGCCGGCGAAGACCGCCCTGGACCGCTGAGTCCGTCCGCAGACGACGTCCCTTCAAACAGAACCCGGAGGGCCAAGTGGCCCCCAGAGGACGAGGTCCACTCATCCTTCCAGAGCTCGGAGCAGGCCGAGCTGAAGAGCCTGAGAAGGACCTCGTCTCTGAAGGAGCGCAGCCGTGTGTTCACAGTCGCAGCCAAACCGAAACCGACTCCCACAGCCGCCGAGGGCTGCAGGGAGCCGCGGCGGCCACTCAGACAACTGCAGGACTGGAGGGCATCGCTGGAGGAGAAACAGCCATCCGAAGACAAACCCAAAGTAAACCACCAGCAGGAGGAAAAGGAAGAGCAGAGGATGAATCAGACGCCAAACGGAGGCGTGAGCACCCCGAAGGAGAAGAATCCCACTGAGGACGAGGAGGAACGGAAGGAGAGAGCGCAGGAGGAGCAACGGAAGGAGAGAGCGCAGGAGGAGGAACGGAAGGAGAGAGCGCAGGAGGAGGAACGGAAGGAGAGAGCGCAGGAGGA
>NW_006800125.1:43294-94705 GCF_000485575.1 Poecilia formosa | reverse complement strand
CCAAATCGATAAAAAAAAAAAAAAAAATTTCCCAATCTTTTTAACCCCCCCTAAATTTTTGCCGTTAAAATTTTTTAAAACCAAAAAAAAAAAAAAAAATTTCCCAATCTTTTTAACCCCCCCTAAATTTTTGCCGTTAAAATTTTTTAAAACCAAAAATAAAATAAAATAAAATAAAAAATAAATAAGTTTGGGGGTTTTCGGGAGGTGTTTATAAGTGACCAGACAAGCGACTGGGGCCTGAATCTCCAGAGGGGATCGTTCCAACTCACGAAATGCCAAATAAATCCTAATTGCGATCATGGTTCCAACAAACCCAAAAAGGATTTCCTGATTAGATTTGTCAAACTAAATCACGCTGATAGCAGGAGACAATTTTAGGCAGTTGGCAAACAACTGTTTTCAACATTAGAGCATCTGTTGTGCTTTCAGAAAATTAGAAAATAAAAGTTTAACTTCTGAAAGTCGACTTCATTCTGTCATTTAAAATCTTTGTAAAATCCAACTTACAAAACAATATCAACATGAGACATATTTACAAACATAGTTATGTATGCATGAAAGTAGATGATTGTTTCCTGACCATAACTTTGAATGTGAAATGACAAAATGACAAAATTCAGCTAATTTGCTGGGGTTTTTTTTCTTTGCCCAGGAAACCAAAGCGTTAACCAAAAATTAGTGCCCATTCTGAGCGCAGTTCCAGTTCGATATGGCCTCACAAAGTGCTTCCTTTTGTGTGTGCGACTGCAGGATATGCTAAATTTACATCTCTCAATCAGACTAAAGTTACAACTGCATGAATCTCTGATTTGCAGGCACCAATTTAGCTTTCATTGCGCAACAATGTTAGGCAAATTTGATCTTGAGTTTTAAAACATTGATTAAATATTTTATTAAGTTTGCTTTCTGAAGATCTCTGGCAAACATCTCTGAGTTATAATAAAATTGCATTAAAAAATCATCAGTCAGGAAGCATGCACCAAGATATTCCAGGGCTGCAGTAATGCAATGACGGCTAAAAAGCCTGATTTCCACGTTCTTCCTGGTTGTCATGTCATTTCATAAACAAAGAACAGGGAAAATGTTCTAACACACCAACGATTTGTAAAGATGCTCCAAGACTAAATCAGCAACTGCCAGGATAGTTATAAGCAAGCATTACAAACTCGAGTTTGAAGCAGCCATTCAACCATTAATGCGTACTGCGTGCACGACCAAAGCCAGGAAGCGATTGGATGGAGGCAAATACGAGTAAATGAGCACATACCTGTATGGGTGAGGCTGTGTCTCTCCAGCTGGTAGCGTTGAATAAATCTCATGTCACACATGGTACAAGCATATGGCTTCACCCCTAAAACACAACAAAATTAGAGGTATTCAACATCAAGACATGAAAAACCATCTACATGAATTTATTATCATTTATTCCATCATGCTTTAACAGTTAGAGACATTACACTAACATAGGTTAAAAGAGCAGTGCAGTTTAGCTTAATACATGGATATAAAGCTGTTCATAGCTTTAAGCAGTTTTGTTTTAATTTCATGCTGAAGCTTTATAATAATTTCACCAAATCTTCAGAGAATGTTTGTTATTGATCAGCTTCATAACTGCACTTAATGCACCTTATAGTGTAATGTTTCTCTCATTGAAAACAAGCAATAGTCAGCAATGTGCATGCAAAAGTACCATTACAGTATCAAAAGTCAAGGTAATTGACAGAATCACTTCTGCAGTGGACAGTTTTCCAACAAAGCCTAAAGATTTATCGACAGTCGTATAATTAAAGTATGGAGAAGGGATTATGAATGTAATTTTTAAAAGTTTTTTTTTTATTTTTAAATGGGAAAACTTTCACAGTGAAAAATTAATTAATCATACCGGTATGAGTGAGGGTGTGTCTTGCCAAATGGTAACGCTGGAAGAACCTCATGTCACACATGGAGCAAGCGTATGGCTTCACCCCTAAATGTATACAGTACCAGATTTTAGAGACAAGAAAATCTAGTCAAACGAGGGCACAGCTGCATGATTTTTACATATACTAATATCTATTTTTCGTTACAAATGCTCATTAACCTTTACACCCAGCTATTTCTGTGCAGACATAAAGACGTAACATCAAATATAAACAATACAGAACAAACTGTGTTCGCAACTTAGGTTTAATGATTCAGATAGACAAAAAAAAAAAAGGTATATATTTATTTAGTGCTGACAAAAGAATGACCCATACCATTGACACAAAATGTCTAGAAACCCCTAGCACTGTCAAGAAAGAGGGTTAAGTAAAACTTCTACCCGTGTGAGTGAGAGTGTGTCTTGCCAGGTGGTATCTCTGGAAAAATCTCATGTCACACATGGAGCAAGCATATGGCTTCACCCCTGCACACACAAAGCAAAGTTTTTCTTGTAAAAACGACAAAATGAACTCAACAGGACACACTTACTTACAGCTACTCCTCAGTAAATATGAATATCATTGGAAAAAAAGTAGATTTCTTTCAATAATTCGATTCAAATATTGAAACTGACGCACACACACACACATTGCACAGGTGTAATTATGGTTTACAGCTAATAAAAACCAAAAATTCACTTTCTCAGAAAATCAGCCTATTGTAGAAATGTTATATTTATCCCACCTTATGGCCTACATACGCATGGGACTGTGGAGTTGACGTTTGTCCACCAGACAGTCGTTGACACTGTCCACATGAAGGTCAAACCACAGCATGTCACTGCTAAGGATGGTCGCTGTTTAGAAACCGTCTCCAAGCATAGTGATGGAAAAAATAAATAACAGCAACCTTGTAAGGATTGGGAAGCAGAACCCATCCAGGAGTTTCTGGGCTGGATATCTCTGCATCAACATCGGCAGATTGTAGTCATTTTTTAACATCTAAATATGGAGTTAATAAGTAAAGCTTATTGATAATAAGTCAGTAACTTTTACAACAAATGTTTATTTCCATCTTGTTTGCGTTTTGGAATTGGGTTGACCATGTGGTATTTGTTTGGGAATGTGGCAGTAATAGTGATGCGGTGCAGGATGGTGGTTGTTTCTTTAGGGCGTCAAAAGGTTAGAGAAATTTATAGAACATAATTCATATCTGTAAATATCAGTTATTGGCCAATAGCAGCAATATTACTATCCGATATCCACCTAATTTCTTTAAATAATTTGTGTATCCCTATTTCAGATCAAGTTAGAGTTTCTGTAACAAAAGCCATTTTTTCGAGTTGGTTTTATAAATAATCCAAATTTTCTGAGAAACAGAATTGTAGGTTTTCCATTAGCTAAAAACCATAATTATCCAAATGAAGACCTGTTAAATATTCCGTGTGTGATAAATCTATACTTGTGGGTTACATTTACTCAAATAAAATGATCTTTTCAATTGTATTATAATTTACTGAGGTGCATCTGTATTTTATGTATCCAGACATGCCAAGGAGGACCAGAACTGAAACAAAATACACATCCAACTAACATTTTCTAATCTGTCAACATTCATGAAACACGGACTTTGATTATTCTATAACCTGCTTACAGTGAAAGGGCTGTTTTCAATCCAGTCAGTAATATTTTCAAGTCAGGATTTAGCGGCTACACACTTCATACACATGTTAACAGCTAAGACGCTCTAATGCTAATAAATATTTCATGTTACACATGACTAGTAAATTTGGGTATTTGGGCACCGATGAAGGAAAGAAGGGTGAAACCATACCCGTGTGAGTGAGGCTGTGTCGTGCCAAGTGGTGGCGTTGGAAAAATCTCATATCACACACAGAGCAAGCGTATGGCTTCACCCCTACACATACAAAAGTATGTAAATATTCAAAAGAAACCTTGAACATTTGACCATCAACTATTTCCTAAGTGAGGTTTTTTTTTCCCCAGTTATACATTTACACCATGTGTCATTTTTCATGTGGGTGTGTGTGGTGAAGGTTATTTCACTTGAACAACAAAAGAAAAATGGCAGGGATGATCTTAACAATTGAACAGAATATAGGCAGTGTTCACACACGCACAGCTGTTTCATAAAGTATTCATACAGTTAATAGAAAAATGCTAAGCTTGAACTTAGCCGATCTGCTACATGTCTGGATACATCCACAAGTGTCTGAACACTAGTCTGTCTTGCCATTTGAAATCTGCTAAATCTCTGCCTTCGGTGGAAACTTCTAGAGTGAGCAGACGCATACCGGTGTGTGTGAGGGTGTGTCTTGCCAGATGGTAACGTTGGAAGAACCTCATGTCGCACATGGAGCAAGCGTACGGCTTCACCCCTACATACACAGATTATCAACAAATTAGCTACGCCGTTACTTTGGGATTACGGGGAATTCATAACAACCAGTTTATTCCTTCATTCACTTTTTATGTTAGTTTAAAAGAAGTTTGGCAAAATTATTAGCAGGTATTGAGGTGATCAACTTTCAAATGAAATGGAGTACGTCACAAAACAAAATTTAGGGATGTTTTAATGCATAGAGGCTCTGAGGTGGTAAAAGCTACATTTCTATGAGACAGAAGGGGGAAAACAAGTCAAAAAATGGATTTGAAGTCCATCAAAATTAAAACTGCAAAAATATTACAATGAGTTTTCCCAATTATGTTGTAGTGAGGTCGGTCTTCCTCAGATTTTAACTTTCTTGGAGAAAGTTAATTTAGGCCTCTCTAAATTTGCATCACTGGACCCTAGACCTAGTCAGAACAAACTTCTCACCCATGTAAATGTAAATGTCACCCAAGATCTTGAGCTCTAATAAGTAATTAAGCAATTATGTCTTTTATTCATTGGTATGGCTGCATGTTTCATAAAAAAAGCAACAAAAAAAAACAATTGAAAACCATTTAAGTCATGAAATTGTTATTTTACGTACAATTAATGTTCATAGTGGAACCTCTCAAAATCTGAAGGAAGGGATTGAGAAAAAATAAATTTCCTGTCTTATGGGTTTTAGGTTTTATTTTACACCAAGTCCACCTGTGATCAGCTCATCAGTGCCTTGTGCTTTCACACTGTGGCCAACAATGGGTATTTCTAAAATACAGGACATTTACTTTCATATGACCAACATAAAACATACAAGAATGTCAAAAAATAATTTGAAAAAAAAGAAAATGTGAGCAACAGTAAAAGTGAATTGTTTTTGATGCAATCATTAACATCTATTTATGCCTGTTATACTGTCTGATAGTTCCAACTATTGTTTGTATTTGTGTATATTTACAAATTGTCAGTGTGTGGAAGAAAGCCCATCCAAAAAACAAAAGTAAAAAATGAGGGGGGAAAAAATGTAAATATATTTCCAGAAACCCTTTAAGAGCTCGTCAGTCTTTACACAGTTAGGATAACTATTACACAGGATATCAAAGTAATTTTATGATAAGTATTAGCAGATATTTCTAATACTTAATTTAAAAAAAAGGGCCAGAGCTAACCTGAAATGGTTTGTTCCACAAAATCAAATCCTACAGCCTGTGCTTTTCTTTCACCCTGTGTGTTTTTTTTTTTTTCTTCGATCAAAGTCAACCTTCCCTTTCCCTGCGTAAGAATCAATCCACTGACTTTAGAGTCCACTCAATCACGCTAAACAAAAACTGGGTACGGTAAAAGAACGCATACCCGTATGAGTGAGTCTGTGTCTCTCCAGGTGGTAACGCTGGAAAAACCTCATGTCACACATGGAACAAGCAAACGGCTTCACCCCTACACACACACAGAGCATACAAGCATTAGCTAGTCAGTCTGGTAAGTAGAGAATAACTCAGGAAGAAAAAAAAAGTAAAAATAAGAAATTTGTAACGTGTGTATGGGGAAAAGACAGATGCAGTATTGGCAAAAAGAAAAACAGTAAATGTCAGCTACATCAACGTGGATTGGTAGATTAGCCCAAGGTTAGTTAGCTTCAGTTTCTTACAGTGAATAACTTGGCAGCAATAATTTACTTAAAACAATTATTTAGAAGGTTGACTTACCCAGTCTGTTTGATAGCTATTATGTAAACATTCCCCCAATTGATGTCCGCAATTTTTTAATTGTACACAATAAGACATTAAGGATTCAGTATTTGATCACCATGCAGATGCTGTCAACACAAACCGAAGAACATACATAGTAAGAAGGGGCTATGTATTGCATGATTTGTGTTGCCTGTGCTTTAACAGCTTAAAATCTGCACACCAGGGTCCACAAGTAAGAGTCCATCATTAAGTCCACTGTTAAAAAGTCTTCACTGCAAATCTAATTCACTTGTTAAAGCACAGAGGGGTGAATATTTTTGGTACTGTAGCCAGAACAACAACAACAACATACTAAAGAGTAAATATGGTCAATTTTGTAACATGTTGGCGATTAAACCTCTACATAAGAACAGAAATCAAAGTTATTTTTAACTGAAACTCCTCGTGTATTTAGAGACGGCAAAGATGCAGAGTCAGCTCTCCAAGAGTTTTACATCTTATGCTGGTATTCAACATCAAACAACTTTAAGAACAAAATTGTAAAAAAATTAAGTCAAGGTACTCTTAACCTATTAATGTGATTTTCTAGAAGGATTCTCAACCATAAGCAGTTGTACACTTACAGATCCAACCGCGTGTAATACGGCATGGAACAGCAGTGATAATGGTCGCAAACCCCCATAAAAAAAACAGTTCAGATAAAATTATTACAATTGCAATAATAGTTTTTTGTTTTTTTTTTGTAGGAATTAGGGATTGGAAAATATTGCATAATTCATTATTATTTTGTGAAAGAAAAACTATTGTTAAAGGGATTAGTAGTCGTGTTTCCAGTTTCATGAGATCGTCATTAAATCCTGTGTTTCAAAATATGACTTAAAACAATTATTTCACTGTTTAGCAGCACAGTTGCACAACTGAATGTAACTATTGGGATGCAGTAGTCTTTTTTATAATATACATGTTGTCAAAAAGATTAATCTTTTGACCCTTTTTACCGTAATTTTTAATCACATTTGCAATTAATCCCACAAAGAACCATGATAATGTCTTTTCTCCATATCAGCCATCTCTGGGACAAATACTTGTTACTTTTCTGTTTTAAATAAAAGCAATAGTATAATGCAAGACAATGTAGTCAAAAAAATGTACGTGTAAATACAATGACACGATAAATTAGCGGTAATTTCACTGAAGGTCTGATACCATCTAAGCCTTGGATCAAGTAGAAAATGCCAAGTTTAAGTTTAATCTCCACTGTTTGTATTTTAAGACAATTTAAATGGCTAACAAGTATCAATATAGAGTGAGAAGCTGAAATTAGCTTCTGCTTACACCAGATCTTCCTGTTCAAAAAAAATGTTCACCAATCCTTAAATAAATGTTAAAATGACCAAAACTTCCATCAAGTTTCACGTTTCTATAACTACACCAGCTAATATATAATACACAGTCAAAACTATTAAAAACAAAGAAATTCACGCAAAGAGTTTTTAATAATGGACTCTGGACTACAGGACCACAATGGCTTCTATTCTTTTGTTTTCCGATTGTGGGGACAAATAAAAAGGCTGCATGTTACAATTTGGAGCAAACAGATTTCGGGGCTGGCTTTGTTGGAAGTTACTGTCCACAGACAAAAATGAATCGTCAGCATCTGTCCCTTGATTTATGTGAAAGACTACATGCGTAGTCAGATTTATGTAAAAAATGGGCACGGCTGAAGGACGCATACCCGTGTGAATGAGGCTGTGTCTCTCCAGGTGGTAACGCTGAATAAACCTCATGTCACAAACGGCACAAGCATACGGCTTCTCCCCTAAACCGAAGAGCACCAGTTTTAGTTCAAGTCCCCCCACAGATACCAGTCAGCTGTGAGGCAAAGCTGTTACCAAACAAGGCTTTAAGTAGGCCACTGGAAAAAGCTCACAACTGCTGCACACTTCTAGACTCAGTCCAACTTAAACGTTTAAGGCCTCTTTCAACATTTGATTTAAATATTCAGTCAGTAAAAGCTGTTCTGGCTTCAAAGAGAAGTCGAGCTACTGCAAGCAGCTACCATACCTGTATGAATGAGGATATGTCTCTTTAGGTGATATCCACTTCTAAATGCTCCGTAACAATGATCACAAATAAAATTTTTCTGCACTTTGGAGGCCGGACCATTCTCATCTCCCCCTGTGCCCTATGAAATAAGCAGATGGACAAAAAAAAATCATTTTAAATACAGGCTTAAGAAGAGTGTTGCACAAATGCTCAATGTGCAGTAGACTTTAATGCAAACAGACGGGTGCATTTGGATACAAAAAGAGTATCGTGGAGAAGTTTATTTGTTTCAGGAATGAAATTCAAATGTTACATTCATGGTATACATTGTGTTATACACGCCGACTAACATAAGTCATGTTTGTTCATTTTAATGATTATGATACAGAGCTACTGAAAACCTGAAAGTCTGTACTTCAGAATATCATTGCAAAAGCCCCTTTCCCCACACACAAAAGAAAATATATTTGACAGAAATGGAAACCCATGCAGTGAACTGTATGAACTCCATACTTCTCCTGGGGGGTTTTTGGCCTTTCTTCCTTCAGAAACTGGGGCCTTAATTTCCAAAGTAAATGTGGAACACTTCTAACGTCTGGTTCAGGCGCAATATAAGAAATTCACCGGCTGTAGTTAACGTCCTGGATCAGGACATGTTCTCCTTCCACTCAACTTTTCATTAACAGTTTCATGTAACACCCAGAAAATCCAGCTTCTGTAGGAACGAGCTTTAGTTGCTTACCCTTCAAGCTGAGGGTAAGTCGGTGTCTGCTGGATACCTGACATGTAATCAGGTTTCCCCTGCCTATATACTACTAACATGTCAGTTTAAAAAAACTAAAAAAATCCTTCTATACAAGTCTTGCATAATATTCTGATTGTGTGAAAAGTGGGGTTTTCATTAGCCGCAAGTCCTCATCAAAATTAGCTAAATTAAATGTTTTATTGCTGCGTGTAATGAAACTTTACATCAGTTTTCCTTTGTGAACTGAACATCAGACGCCCCTTTTATTCAATGTGACCGTTAACACAATCAAAATTCATGTTAAATTGTTTATTCCACACAAAGCACTAAAATTACTGCAGAAACAGTCAAATTGAGCTTTTTCCTCGAAGCACAACGTCAATTTTAAATGAGAAAATCTCCCAGTCATGTCAGATGGCCTTAATGCCCTCCTGTTACTGCTCCCCCTGTTATGCTCACAACTGCAGTCATTGTGCTCCACTTCACTCCCCTCCCCCCCTTCCTCTCCAGAGAACCTCCACCCACCCCCTCCACATCTTTCCTGTGCTCCTCCCCCCACCCCCACACAAACAAAAATGTGCACCCTTGGATGATCCAAGGCAGCCACACATCAGCGAAGTCGAACGCTGAACGCGGTGCGCGCGCGGGGAGCCGAGCGCACGTTCATGAAATGAGAACACAAGAATTTTCCCAACAATTTCAACAATCCAGGCTACTGACCTTCCCTCCCCTTCCTTCTTGTTCTCTCACTTTACAGGGCGTCACTGATTTCCTGTTCTTTTTCTTCTGCTGCATGTCTTCGTTGGTCCTCATGTCCTTCTCATCCAGCAGGCGGGGAGCTTGGAATTCACCTTCCTTCCTGATAAGCTACGGAGCAAGAGAAAGTTATTTCCCCATTTTCCCAAAGGTCTCTTCTTAGCGCTGTAAACAGAGGTTCTGACCGTGGCCAAAAACCCAAGCAACAGCAGCGACCTTTTACTCTTGATCATACAGTATTTTCAGTTACCGTCAGAAATAAACTGCGTCTCTAATAATTCATGCCATTTTTTAATATGATTTTGTTTATGACAAATCTAAATTACGCAACAAAACTGGTTTATCCGAGAATAATTAATTACATGCAAAAATTGTATAAAAGCAAAAAAGTTTGCAGTCTTCACACTGTGAAAGCCTAGCAATTAACCCCCACCCCCGAGCCCCCATATTTCCCATGCGAGTCCTAACCAGGGGTGGGCAGCTCATTCCAGAAGGGAGGATCATGTGGCTCTGGGGAGCACTGTCGGGTCCGTCTCTCTGAGGCGGTGCATGGCCGAGCGGAGCCATCATTTTTTTAGGAGGAGCAGCCATTGTACTGGCCTGCATCAGGGCCATGCTGGACAGGACAGCTTCGCAGCCAAGCAGCCCCGCCTGCATGAGGAAGAGGAGGAGGAGGGGAAGGGGGAGAACAAAAAAAAAAAAAAAAAAAAGAACGCAACACTTTACAAACTGTATCAAGTCACACAAAATGAGCTGCAATTTGAAATGAACTACAGCTAAGACAGTAGTAACAACAGTGGCGGCATCCGCCAAGCTATTCATCAACGACAACATCCTGAGTGACACAAGACTGCAAGTAAAACTATTTGTAACCACTTTGGTGTTGTCAAAACAAACCCATTTCATATGGTCGCGGACTGAGCTGCTGGGCAGATGTGACATTGCTGTGGTATATGTGAGCGCAGGGACAGGGGTGGGGACAAGGTCATCCAGAGATCCGTCAGTCAGGATGGTCGGGCTGGTGGGAAGCCACACCCACCTCACTCATCTAGTACTAAAACTGAGGAAGAGGAGGATGTGGACGAAACAGACAGACATACAGTTACAACTGCTTCATTGGCTGCCTTTACGGACACATAATACAGAGCAAGTTCATGTAAACAGATAACTTTTCTTTGCACAAATGATTCCAGGTAATGAACACAGATTTTTTTTTTAACAACAGGACTCACTGTAGCTAGGAGTGAATTTAATCTGGCCTAATACTTCAGAGTTTTATCCTATTGGGAGGAAACGTAGACCAGTTTCAGTTCTTATCCGTTGTTTGTTTTTTTTAATAGGTTTAACCAATAAAAGTGCTACATTACAATTGCATCTAAAATTACACACAATCTATAATTCAGTGATGATTGAGAAGGATAAAATCAAAAGAAAAAAATAAAAATGATAAAAATCAGGTTTTAAAGATAAGAGGATTTTATTTTAGTTTTTATCAAGCCAGTAGTTTCTTAGTTAAACCTTTAAAATATCTATCATTTAATTATTAATGAAAATACCACATTCTACAACAAGTAATGTGATTTTTGGATGTTACAAAGATTACTACTTTTGATTTTGAGTCTCAACAGTTTACAGATTTTTATTTACATCCAAAATAATTCACAGGAGTCTGCCTTTGAAACACATTTAACTCACATACATACCATTGCTCTTTCAACAGAAATTATCTTGACATAAACCCTTGACATTTTTTACTAGGGCATCAATTACCCCAGAATTTCAGCCTTTAAATTGAAGTAAAGTCTTAATTGGTAAGTCAATAAGTCAATCCTGGCTTTATCTTAAACTGCTCTGAAAGCTCACTTGTGTGAAATAATTTATTTTAGCATAGTGTGTTAAAATACACTTTGGATTTGACATTTAACATAAATAGGATAACATTTATGCTTTTAAAATTTGTTATTTCACTGCTCTATTGTGTAGAAACTATTATATTTTCCTCATTAAAAAGCTAGTTGAATACAGTTCGAGTAATTTATTTGTTTTCCATTATTGTATGTAACTACATTTAGGATTGTGCTTTTTGAAGAAAAAAAAAAAAAAAAAAAGGCAGACAAAAGCATGATTAAACCCCCCCCTTTAACAAATACAATGCTATCAATATATTCGATTTTAAACAGAAACATCACGAAGACTTTAGTTTTTTATATATATTAGATTGGTGATGGGACTAACTCATGTTTTTCCATCATAAAAGCTTCTCAGTTCACTAACGTGAGCTAACGTTAGTATAGCCAGACAACTAACGGAACGCTACAGCTAATGCTAATTTTTTTTTTTAAAAAGTACATAATTTACAAATGTTTGTTGCCGTTTGGCTAGTTAAAATATAGAGAATTAACCTAACTAAAGGCTGACTATATACTAAACGTACATTTTCAGCACATGCAGTAGTGGCCTTCGTCCTGCCTCTGAACCCTGCGTTAGTTTAGCTGCTGTTTGAGCAGGCTAGCTAACAGCAGCTAACTGCTCGGTGGCGCCCTCGCCCACTCTACCGCTACAGACTAAAACTCGGAGCAAATCATGAGAAAACGTTTACTTCGGATTGATACAGCGGTTTCGCCAGAGTATATACCTCACAAGATGGATCGCTTCATGTTTTTCCCAGTTAGATTACTAAAAAAAAGAAACCACAAGCTCAACTGGTTCCAGACGAGTCTGGGCTATAAAGACATTCGTGATGGCCGTCGTTACGAGAGCCTCCCCCTCCCGATCATTAAGCTAACATTTGTTAGCATCCCAGCACTGGCTAACACTGACGCTGTAACAATGCATAAACCCGCTTTACTTCCTTCTTCGACTGTACGTTTACAAAATGAGCACACAGACATCCAAATGCATGATTAACATTACATAAACACTGAAAACTATAAAATTTTTCTACGTACCAGCTTTGCTCGCCGACGTTTTCTGCACCGTCTAGTTTACAAACACAGGAAACGCCACAGGATGTAGCCCACTCCCCCACACAGCAACAGCAGCAAACCCTCCTCAGCCGAAGAGAAAGGGCTCATCTTCTTCCAGCTCCCCGAGAAGCCAGAGTGGTGATCAAGCTGAAACGGCAGAGAAGACTGTTAGTCCATTATTATTCCTGATGTGGAGACGCCCACCACCGCGTTAAGGTTGATAAATGTTGTTTGGGGGGTTGAGGGTTGGGGGGTGGGGGTCTTCCTGGCCTCTCTCTCAGCTCACTGGAGATTCAGACCACGTCTGAAGAGGCGAAGATGAAAAAAAAGGGGAGTGAGCTCTTAAAATGACAGAGAACAGGGACGTGTGTACAAACACTGGGGAGTTAGAGTAGTTTTTATGCTGCCCTTTGCCCTTTTGGATTGAATCATCTACATACACAAGCCTGAGCAGAGATAGCAAGATTAGTGATCAATTAATTATTATATCATTGGACTTATATTTCCTTTAAATTGTGCCACATTTATGTGTTAGAAAAACTAATTTGTCGGTTGCACACATGAAAAACAATCTAAATCCTTCCTACCAATGCCAGCCATCTTTGCAATGAATAGTTCACTTAACGAACAGGGCCTCCATAATGTGTTGAAGAACTGTTGGCTACACGTCCACAACAGCCTAGCACCTCCTCCTAATACGTGTCACACTCTTCCTGTAGGATGGCTAGTCATTTGCCAGTGTGGCTGTGTTGGTCATTATCTTCCAAACTAATCCTACGAGCGGTCAGAGCTGCAGAAAGCTTTTATGTTATCTCCACTTTCAAATTCTTCAGGTAGTCGGATAAATTCTGAGCATTGACATGTTGGAGGATTAAATTAATTGGATTGCCACTGGTTTCAGAACCCTAGTTTGATAGCTCTGAGTTGAGATTGCAGCCAATGATCACAAGCTTTGTTTTTTCCAGCATCACACTTCCTTTACCAAAAGACATTTGGCATTGGCAGAGGGCATTTGGTCAGCTGTAGATGGATACAATCATCTTTATTTCCTTTGCAAACATGGAACCATTTAAAGGGAACTAAACTGGCTTCGATTTAGTGCCAACAAAATGCTCAAAGATATTACCTGCAGGTTACATAATGGCTCCATACTTTGGTTTTTACACCAGGTCTTAGTATCTTTGGCAGAGTGGGGATGTTTCAGCTCCTGCTGGAAAAGGAAACCAGCCTCTTTATGCAGCTTGTCAGAAGAGGAAAGCATGAAGTGCTCTATAACTTCCTGGTAGACATAAATGCTCAGTAAAACACATTGGACTGAAAACATCTCGGATCTTGTGCCTCGCCCCTCTCTCTCCAGACTCTGTGACTTTGATTTCCAAATAAAATGCAAATTGTACTTTTGTCAAAAGAGAGAGAGAAGGGATGATGTGTGACGGGGCGGTGTTAGGAAATTTGATGTTTAATTGGTTTCATGACACGCCAGAAGATCACGGACTGCTTCTCCACATTTTCACTGACAGCCTACAGTATGCTGAGATTAGCTTCATCTGTCTGCTTATTAACTTATCATTTTTACATAAGCTAAACTAAATTGCCTGTTAATGGAGAGAAATTATTCTTACTGACTTTTATTACAAGCTTTCACGATTTCTTGCATTGCTGGTAGAAGAAAAATATTAGAGTAGGAGTTGGATTATAAAATAATTTTCATGTAACTCTAAAATAGCCACTAGTTATATGTTCTTTTGATTTTTGATTTTTTTTTTTTTTTGGTCATTTTAGAAACGCCATCAAAAAATCTTAAGCATCAGAAAGTTATATTGATGACAAATCATCTTGCAAAAGTGGAGAATAATTGAAACAAAGTGTTTTGGTGGAGTAGGATCTCTGGTGTATACTTTCCAAAGCAAATGTAGCAAAATCCAACATCGCCTGTGACACCGCCATTGAACATTCTCAGCATTATGGTGCCACATTAAGCTGTTTTTATTTGTTTGAGAGCATGCAACAAGAGGCTTCTTTGAGAAAGGAAGTTTGTGTTCAGTTCTTCTAATAAATTCAAAGACATACATTAGATGTGTTGCAGTTTGCATTAAAAGCTGTTGGATGTGTAATTAGTCCAATTCAGAAACAACCGCTGGAACACACAAAGGACAAAAGGGGCTCAACCAAGGGAGAACTTTTCTTCGTTCAAAGAAATCTCTTCTTATTTAGAAGGCAAATACCATGCAAACATCTAACTAACTCCATCCTTTACTCCCCACCCAAAAAAATTTGCTCTCTTTTGGATGTTCTTGATGAGAAGGAGAATCCACAAATGTGTTTGTTTTAACGGGTTTTCAGTTACGTCAGTGTTGGCCAAGCATTCATGGGTCCTTATGCAGGATTCACTTGGGGTGGTCACTCCCGGTTAAGCATATCACCCTCCTGTCACCACAGAAACCACAGTATTTTTTTGAGTCTATCGAAGAATCATGATTTGTGCACTTAACACAACGCATTTTGAAGTTAAAATTGTGAGACTCGACACTGTAGTGATACATTTCACATTATATTGTAATAATTAATTTATAGTTAATACGATTTTAGATAGTGTTTTTGAATTAGACAGCTGCAAATGTTTTTTTTTTCTTTGACTATTACATGTAAAATCCAAATATTGTACTGATAAAATGGATTTCTAATACAAATGTATGTCATGGTTTACAATTATTTGTACAGTGGTCTGCAGAAAGCCATAAAGAACTGCCATAGGGAGGCTAGGACACAAAAGCTCATTGTCAAAGAAGTTGGCTGCAAACAGAGTGCTGTAGGCAAGAATAATAATGGAAAGCTGAGTGAAAGGAAAAACTGTAGTAGACAAGTAAGGATAATAATCAGCAGGGATAACTAAATCCTCAACAGAATTGTGAAGCAAAATCCATTCAGGAGTTTGGGGAGATAAAAGGCCTGTACTACAGCTCAATTCAGGAGCCGTAACCCTAACCACGATATTGGTCCAAAGCCTGTTCAGCTACTGATAAACAAATCTTACAACATGCTTTATGGAGATGCTGATTTGATTTCCCAACAGGACTTGGCACCTACACACATAATTACTAAGCTTTGGTATCACTGTGCTTGACTGACCAGCAAACTAAAGCTAGTTAAACACATTAGGAAGATAATAATCACCAGAATCAACAATGCAGATGACAAAAGCTGAGCTTCCTAACCAGCTCAGCAGAACCACAGGTTGATCTCCTCCATATTACGTTCTGCCTGGGGAGTATGACGACGTATTAAATTACAGAATAATAGGCTGAATTTTCTGTATTTAAAAAATCCCTTTCTAATCTGTGTTATATAAGAAGAAGTTATATAATATTTAAATTTTCCGAGTAAGGAAATTTGAGGTTTTTTTTAAATTATCTGTCAGTCATAAATATCCAACAGAAATGCAGGCTTGAACTATATCAGTGTGTTACATATCTACACAATAAGAGTGACTCTCTTTGACTCAAACTGAAATAAATGAACATTTTAATTCTTGACATCCCAAAGCATAACATGTGACTAAGCTAAAAAGATAAGTAACAACTATTACCTTTTAGCTCCCCAATGCTGCCTCGATTATTTATTTATTTATTTATTTATTTATTTCTCCTTTTCTGTTATGTCTGTATGGCGATTTAAATTTATTTTATTGATTTTTTTCTCTTTTTTTTGGAGAAGCTATGAAAGTTTCGCAAAATGAATGTAATGTGAAGAAATTTATAATGTTCTGATAAACAAATAACAATAACAAAAGCGAATGGAAGTGCTCTTGCTGGTTTAGGGATCCAAATTAAAGGCGTAGTTCACTTATGAGAGGCCCCATAGGCCAAAACCTACAAACTCGGCTTAGCGTGCATTGTTCATTTTTGTCACTCCCCCACCCACATCTCCCCCACCCCCTTCCCACACTCCCCTCCGGCTCCCTCGCCCTGTCATGGAGACGGTTGCTACACCCCGTGTATCTTATCACCATCAGACTGCCTGTTGACTTTTAACATTGGGAAGTGAGCAAAGCCACCTGTTCTCAGGAATTTTAGCCTGCGCGCACACACACAAACAAAACAAGCAAACAAAAAAAAAACCCTCCCAGGTAAGTGTAACGTTATGCCTCAGGTCATTGGTGGAGCAAGTCACGTGATCTGCCTCTTCCACTCACCTTTGCGCTCACTCCTCCTCCGCGCTGTCCACTCCGGGCGGTGTCGCGGCTCCAGCAGCCAGTGTCAGGTGTCTCGCAGGTTCTCTCACAAGCTTTGGCTAAACGGAAGTTCCCACAGGTAGGAGCAAATACATGTTAGGAAGGGGGAACATTCACTAAACAACTAACGCCGCTCTTATCCAAAGCAAAGAGGTATGTTTGGAAGATTTGAGTTCGGATATTGCTAACATTGACGGAAAGTTTAATACACGTGTTTTGCGTTGTAAGAGCAGCTTGTGTGTTTCTGTTTATTCACGACTTTTCTTGAAGTTAAACGACTGTGCTCTCGGTTTGCGTCATCTAAACGTTACAGCCTATTTTACCCTTTTCTCTTCTAGCCACCATGAAAGCTAGACCTATAATTAAAGTATTTCAGATGACATGTTGGCCTCAGAGCTGGGCCGCCTGTCTTCAAGTTATTCCTCTTTATTGCATACTTCAGTAATGACTCTGTAGTTCAGAGTCACTCATTCTCTCCTGAACACCTGACTGAGGCTTTTGTATTAATTCATAATAGATCAATTATGCATTAAGCAAGGAGGACTCCTCCTTTTCTCTGACTTAGCAAGTGTCCAAATGTGCTGTGGTAGCTTGTTGTCATAGCAAAAACCTATGAGGGTGTTACATCAGCAATGTAGAAATCAAGGGTATTGAGAACGTTTATGATTTTGTTTAATTATAAAATCCTGAAGAATTTACGGGATTATGTAGGCTGTCATCTTGTCAAGCCTTTCTTTACTTGTGTCTCATTCCCCTGCTGAGACAGGGCAGCCGCTGTGGACGCTTTCGCAACATATGATGCCACTGACTCAGTCAATGCTCCTATTGTGAGCTTTTAGCTGGAAAAATGCTGCTCACCTTTGTGGATTTTTGGAAAATGAAAATGAAGAAACTTCTGGTCATGTGATCTGGAGCTGATAAGGTGACACAGAAACGATTTTTATGACTCACTGTCACAAAAGTGATTGAGACGGCTTTTATTGCCGCGGGCAGCCAGAGTTACATGCAGCAGGGATTTTTTTTATTTTTTTTTAAATGAAATATCATTGACCGTGTATATAGTAATGCAGTTGCACGGGAAACTAGAAAATCCCCCAAAACTCACAAGAGAAGACAAGGAGCATTAGTAGAACTGAGAACAGGAGGATCTGACAAAAGGAGTGATGATTACTAGAAATAGAAACAGTAAACTGAATACAACACACAAGGACAGCATGTTTCAGGAGCACACTAGTTTACAAGAACAAACAATGAATAACTATTAATACATAATAATAAAAGAGAACTAATACTATGAATGAATGATGCGTATAATAATTAAGTAACAACAGATCTAGAATCCATGTGATTGGGACAGTTTTACGTTCTGCTGTCACGATAACCCTCAGTACAAATAAACCAGGTTCTTGGTAGCACAGCATTTAAAACATTTCTTAAGACGAATGGATAATATTATCTAATTTCTTTTACTTGAAGTAGGAAGGCAACCATTTCAATATCAGTGTGATTCACAAAGGACTGATTGTAGCACAGTTATTGTTGCCTGATGTATTCCAAGCATTTTGAACTTATATTTTTAAGGCTATCGTAATAATTACCCAGTTGTACAGAGTCTCATGGCAGCAGATGGTCACTGTGGATGTAAATGAAAACAAAGTTAACAAAGGTGCTATTTTATGGAAATGTACAGATCCAGTTTTAGTTAATTCAAATTGATAAAATCTGCCATAATGGGTGTGTCTGTTAGTCTTCTGCCTCTCTGACCATCTACTTACTTTGTGATATGGTATCTTTCTGTTACAGGTAATAGAAAGATGCCACACTTCCAAAAATCTAAAATATCACTTTAAGCAAAAGATAAATACTAATAATTATAATAGAATGACATCAAATTGTAGCTAAAATTCGTTTTCAAGCGCTCATCGCACAGAGTTGCATGCCTTTCTGCTGTTCTGCTCTTCATAGTGTAAAACTGACAGTTATTAGCTTGTTAATTAGTAGGGCTACCTGCTCAGGTAGCCACCCTGCATTCAGCTGCTTAAGACGAGTTTTACTGGGCTTGGTCGAAATGATCACAGTGCCTTAAGGCCTTGGCTGTATGTAAACCACGGCTTTGCATCAGTTTTAAGTCTTAATTTGCTTAATTTATTTTCTAAAATAAAAAACATTAAGGCTGCTTTTGCATGCCTTACAAGCATGACCCTATCTTACTCTTAACCGCTTTCTATTAACGTGGAAAAACCAGAGGATCTGTACTAAAAATTCACTCCATTAATATCTGGAATTACAGGTCGGACGCCCATGTACCTTGTCTTGTTCATTGTTTCGAAATCCTCGGGCTTTTTAAGATTTAAGTCGAATAGGTGACTTCCCCAGGGTGTGTCTCCTGCTTTGCATGAAGGAAATGACTCCAGGCTTAAACCAAGACCTGAAGCAAACAGATGAATGACAACAAAAAGAACCCGATCCAAGTGAGCCGGTTTAGCACTGGTATCAAACAGCATACAGGATGACGAAACGAGCCACGCTGCCTTCAGATCTGAAGTTTGTGTCAGTAATAAGTCGCCTTAAGGAACGTAAACATAACATTGTAACGCTCGTTCGTGAATATATGTTTGGATGTTTGTTCATATTTGTCAAACCTAATATAGAAATCAAAACTTTATCTATAGAGTAGATTGAAGTAAACACAAATAAATAGATCAAATTTGGGCTAAAGTGAAAGAAGGACTGTTTATTGACTGCTTTTAAATGAGGGGTTGGAGTTCGGTTCAAAGTCCTGGAAGTTGTCGGCAGCGCTGCCGTGCATCAGAGCGATGATGTAATCCTCTAGGTGCGCCACGGCGAACATGACCACAGCTGAAGTGATTGTTAAAGTAAAACTCTGTAGATGGCAGTGATTTACGAGATCCTGCTAACATTTTACAGACATGTTGAAGCCACAAACGCCAGTTTATTTATTTTATTAGCATTCTAGGTGTAAGTGGACAAACTGCTAAGTAAATAAATCAAACCTTTAAGGCATTAGCAGCTCAGGTGTGAATTTGAGCATCTTTGATGGCACAAATACATTTTCAGCGAAGGAGACTCAGATCTGTGTTTCAGTTGGAAATACTATCCTATTTATAGCTGCAGTTATTGTCATAATTGACTCATTTTTACCAATAATCGTCCCCACAGTGTGACTCCAGCACCATGTTTTACAGTGGATATAATGTGTATTTACCTGAAATTTAATCTTACGGTGGTGGACTTTATTGATTAATCAGGTGACCTGTGAAGACATTTGGTTTGAGTTTCGTTTTGGGATGTTAAAGTAAAAAAGGGGCTAAGTAAGCACGCTCTTCAGATTATTAAAAACGTTTCTGTAAACTAAGTTTCTTTTTCTTCTCAATAGCCGTCGTCCTCTTTGTGTTGGTCCATCACATAAAATCCCTATGAACTAAATTGAAGGTTGTTTGTCATGTGATAAACTGTGAAATGTGTCAGGCGGTGTGAAGACCTTTGCAACCTACAGTAGGTTTAAGGATTGTAAGATATCCTCTTCGTTTTCTTTTGGCCCGTCTGTCCATGCAGAAATTGCGGAAAGGTTCATCATTTGACAAATAAACCACATCTAAAGACAAAGGCTTAGTCAAAGTGTAATTAAGTGAAAGTGTAATTTTGGTTTCACACTCATCTCCTGTGACACCGTGTCACCACTGAGCCGCGGCCACTTGTTGTGCGAACGTACCTGCTCTCTGCTGCTTTCAGTTTGTGTTTTCCCTCTTTGCATTCATGCAACCTGATCTGAAGAACAAGTTCCAACACGTCGACTCGTCTGTTTGCATGCACAACTGAACGAGCACAAATATGTGCATTCAGTCGTGGGCCGTTTTGTTACGGAAGTTTGTGCTATAAACTTGCAAATGAATAATCGTAGACAGAAAACAAGTCCAGCACACACAGTGCTGGACTCTTCCGTCTGATGCAAGAACAGGTTCCAGACTAGTTTATCCGTTCCAGTAGAAACTGTAATCTTAATAACCGAGAGCCAGAAAGACGCACCAACCGTCAACAGATACGGGAAAACAAAAGGGAGCATCCTATTGATTATGAATTATTTTTGTATGTTTATTTCCTGCATGCTAGGTGGCTAAGTGTTACTCTGAAATTAATCTTATTTTAGTGATTTTATCCTTTATTATTTTTGTACATATGTTTCATGTACCTTTGTAACACACTATCTTTCTCAGTTTGATTATTTGATTACTTTCTCTTCTAAAAGCAGCTGTTTGTGCAAAACAAAAGTTGTCAGTTTTGGCTGAAATGTTTTTGTAAAATAAATGTTTAGTCTCTGTGGCATTTTTATTGTGAATTAAAGGTTAATAAATAAATAAATTTATGGATTTGGTGCCTTCCAAAAAATATTAGTGCCTGGGACGTTTTTAACATTTTGTTACAACCAGACACTTTGATGTTTTTAATCGGGATTTATGTGACATAACAACATGAAGTTCTGCTAATATTAAGTGAAAGGAAAACTATGCAGATTCGCATGCATTTTCTTTTACAGTGAAACCCCTAAATAAAATCCAGTGCACCAAGTTTTCCTCAGAATTCACCTAATAGAATAACAGCATAAGTTCAGCTGGTCTGTCAAGTTCTAACGTGACACATTGTGAAAACGTTAAAGGGATGTAACGAAGGCTTTTGCAGGCACATGCATCATATCACATTGCATTGTTCTGCATGCTTTGCATTACATGTTGTATTGCTTTGGATTTGTTTCACATCATATCAAATAGCATCGCAGACTATCTCGGGATATCGCCAGACTCTCACAATCATATTGTGTCACTGTGAATCATTTCCCGTTCTAACACTTCTTAACGTTATTCTTCAACAAATACGAGGCATTAATAATTACATAAGACAATCTTTCTTGTTTTCTTTTATTTTCTCTATTTCCCAAAGCCTTGTGGTATAAAACAAAGAAATAGATTTGTAGAAATAGGTTACTAAGAAACATGTTCAGATGTGTACTGAATGTGTTTGTGGCTTTTATTTTTTTCTTGTTTCAGGTTGACAGCCATGGAGAACGGCTCATTTGTTCGGGGCTCCAAGGTGACGCAGTCCTTGCGTATCACCGCCAAGGAGCTGTCGCTCGGCGGGCGAGGGAAAAACTCTGGCCTTGCAAAAATATTCTCCAAGTGGGTAACATTTTAGCAAAGTTTGGGAGTGATTTTTACTTTTAGCATCTGCCTTTAGTACAGATGGAGGTTAAAGTAAATTTTAGGACGTGTTAAATATGACTGAATAGTTTATGATATCCTCTTGCTTTTACAAATGTAAAATCTTAAATGTTTTTGTTTATTTTTCAGGTACATCTGAAATTATGATCAGACCTCTAGATGTGTAACATGTATAATGAATGAATTGTCTGTTGACTCTAATGAAATATGACCGATTATTGCCAACTAAAACCACATTTCCTTACTGTAAATTAAAAGTGGACAATAGAAAATTACATCATACCACTCAGGCATGTAATGACCAAACCTTCCTGGGTCTAAAATGGTGAATATGCAAAACGACTAGAAGCCACTCCGACCAAGAGAAACCTGAACAGCAAAACAAAAACACCCTGGTTATCTGCAGTTTACTCAAGACCATGTGGGAAGGTTGTTTAAACGTGTTTGGTGGATGATAACATGTTATTGTGTAAGTGGGAAGTGTTCTGTTTGGAGAAATGATAGCGCAGATTCCCAGATTCAGACCGTTATCATGGTGGAGGCTGGATTCACATGAATGTAGTTTTGTGTACATGGACTGGCTCCACCAATGAGGTTAATTCCAGGCAATGTGAGAGAATAATGTGTAGAAACTACACATAAGTTAGAAATAAATAAATAAAAAAAAGGGTATTTTTTCCTGTGCCCTTTACATAGCTAGTAAAACTTGTTTAATCATTGAAAGCACTGGTGTCTGTTTCCAGAATGTCAACATTAAAATAAGCACATGAACAGTTTTTCTTTGCATACGTTGTAACTTAAAGCGTTTTCCCAACATTTTAAATCAGAAAACATAAAATGTGTGTATGCTCTGCATTGTTGTGAGTCAGTGGAGGTCAGTGTTGTTTCCTTGCCCTGCAGGTACCAGAAGAATGCAGAGAAATCCAGTGCAGAGAAGAAAGGAGTGAGTATTCCTCTTAAAGATGGATCATATCGAACAGTGACACGTATGTAAAATTAGGTGGTGCTAAGAAAACATTCACAGATCTTTGCAGATTATTGGGAGTTCATGTGAAACACCGACACAAAGTTACTGGCTTTTTCTGAGAAACTTTGTGTCCATTTCTATTCAGCCTCTCTGATCCCAAACTTTGTAGAAACTCCCCATCCACTGCGGTTACAGCTGCAAACCTTCCGAGTTATGTTTCTACAATCTTTGCATATTTGGAGACTAACAGTTTTGCCCATTTGTTTTTGTAAAATGCCACAAGCTCAGTCAGTCAGACTGGATAGAGAACATCTTTGAACATCTTTTTTCTTTTAAAATTCTCAATTAGATTTAAGTTTCTAAGACATGTCTGCTTAGATTTCAGTGTAGCTTTGGCTGCATGTTCAGAGTCTCTCTGTCCTGCTGGAAGAGACAGCAGGACAGCTGCTGACATTTGGACACTATTAAGAGGATAACATATTATTGTGTAGGTGGCTCTTCTTGACTGTACGGGAGTTTATTTACAGTTATCAGCATAAAGAGAGCAGAATAAAAATGGAGGTCACATATTTCAGAATTGTATTTGTTTAAAAAAAGTTGAAAACCATGCATATCCTGAGCTTGTTGCTTCAGGATTAGGTTGGTCAAGTCCGGCAATATACATTGAAAAGCTTGACAACTTTTTAGACGCATCTTTGCTCCAAAACACCTGAATTAAATGAGTGGCTTGTTACGAAGCCTCTGCAAAACTAAAAATGTGCAGATGGGCAACCCTGCGACAAAAAATCCCAGTAAAATGCAGTAAAGTTTTAATTTCTTGGGAAACAGGTGAAGCTCTGGAGGTGTGAATGGTTTTACGAGGCGCTGTAGTGACCCAGTCCTTCGTTGGAAGACAGGGATTAAGATCTTTCATCTAAAGACTAAACAAACAAGCGGATTAATGTGTAAATTACCATTTATTTTGCCCCTTCGTCCGGGGTGGGGGTCATACAAACTGTGGGTGTGTGTGTGCTTGCTTGTCTCTCTTGATTTCCTCCGTTCCTCTCATGTGGCGGTAACCTAATTAAAGTTTTTAAGAGATGAGGAACACACACACACAAACGCATTGAGTCCTCATGCTCACACACGGCCACGTCTTGCCCTGTCCCGGCTGACCTCTCATTGGCTACTTGTCGCGACAGGCGAGCTATCGAACCCATAATCCTGCTCCAGTGTAATCCCCCCACCCCACTTGTAAAACTCATTGAGGCTCCACGTGCAGGTTTGGCTGATGTGTCAGAGCGAAAGAGCGATAAACAAACCTGGACCGAGATCAGATGAGAAACGGATCAGAGAACGTCATGAGGAAACACAAGGTACTGTTGTACAGTGTGATTACAGGGTCCGTTTCCCCAGCAGCTATTTGGAGAGACTGTAGGCATCTTCTTTCTTTAATGCTCTGGGTGGTAAAGACGAAACCTGATCTAAACCTGCTCAGATGTTGCTGTAATGATAGGAGCTGAATTCTCACAGAGCACCGCCAGCTGTAATCTAAACCAATATTTAGTGTGAATCAGGTTAATTATTGTTTTTCAACGTCTTAACGTGTGTTTGCCTTCCTGATACGAGTACATTAAAGTGGAGCGTCAGATGAATTATTTATGAATAACACTTGTGGTATGATGTGTCTGAGCTTAGTTTTCAATGAGCACTGTGAAAGACCATCTGTTTGTGTGTGTGTGTGTGTGTGTGTGTGTGCGTGCGGGTGGGGGATGGGGGGGAGATAGTTGGGGGATGGGAGTTTTTGTCAACACGTCCAGCAAATACCAAGTCCATCTTTTATTATGTAATCAAGAGACAGATTGTTATAAAGAATAAGATTTCTGGATTTTATTCTGTTGTGACTTGCAGTAATTTATTAACCCCAAATTAAACTTTATTTGAAGGGGAATGCCGGCAGGATACCGTCATAAACATGACATAACACCTGACATGAACATGAAGGAGTCTTCATGAATGTTTATGAATGTTCTCATGAAGTGTCATTTGGTAAATAATGACGCTTTTAATGAAAAGTTGACACTTTTACTGGACTTTTAATGCAAATTTTAATAGAATTTTGCATTAAAAGGGTCATTATTGTCCGAGTAATGCAAAGTTTACACTTTTAGTGCAACTTTGCATTAAAAGTGTTATTATTTACCAAAAGACACTTAATGACAACATTCATCAAGACTCCTTCATGTTCACTGCAGGTGTCATTTTTATGACAGCATCATGTCAGTCTTATGCACACACCTTCAAATAAAGTGTTACCAACCAGTTAACCTAATTCATTACATAAATGAAATGATTTAGTCTTTTAATTATTTATGGGCCTTTCCAACTTGTTGCTCAAGAAAGGAAAGCTTGAAAGGCAGAAGAACAAAGTCAACATTCAGATTTATTTCTGCTTTGAAGATGATTTACAGCCTCATTACCCAGTTTAACAACACGATGTTCAGCTCAGCCTTTGTTTCTGACGGCTCATCAGACAGGTATCTCAAAAAGACAACAAGATAACATAAAAGTAGTTTCTGTTTCTAAATGGGTGTTGAAGGTTATTTTTAATCTCGTCATTATTGCATGAATCAAACCCTCATGACTGCTGAGCAGCATTCTCCATGTTTCCGCTGGTGTTTTGATGAGTTTTCTTTGGCGATGAGCTCAAAGTCTTTGAGGTTGGAAAGCCTCTTTGCCATCACCCTAATCTTCAGCTCCCTACACAGACTCTCAGTCTCTGGCTGAGCCATTTCAAAATGATAACATTAGTTCCAGGCAGAAGAAACATATTGGTAAAATTAAAAGATTATTTTTTCCCCACATAATATTAATACTTTATTACCTGGAATATGAATAATTTTGGCAGGAAATTCTTCTTTTGGTGATTGTATTTTGGAAGATGGTTTGTCTAAGTCTGGGGTCTGCAGCCTCTGTATTCGAAGGCGCTTTTGTTCCTTCTGTCCAGAGAAATAAAAGTTGTTTAGGGCTGAAATGCTACCAAAAGACTGCTTATACCAAAAGACTGCTTATAATTTTTTGAGAAATGTCCTCTTTAGAAAATATGATTTCGCAACAACAACAAAAAAAAATTATATTTTTAAGTTTTAAATCAAAGAAAGCATACAGTTTTTTTTTTTCTATGGAATGTTGATTGTTGTATAAAATGCGATGAAAAGTTATTTGTTATATATTTACACCTAAAGTCTGTACACTGTGAACGCTTGAAGTCAAAATAATTTTTTCGGCCCACAATTTTGTTTTCTAAAAGCTGATAAAGACAAAACACAGAGTTTCCACCCCAGTGACAGAAACCCCCCCATAAAATTCTTACTGGTTGTTTTTTGAGTCATTCTTTTGTGGATGTTTACAGCAATTATTCTATCAAAAAATCTGAAAAGCTGCATGTGTTATTATATGTATGTCTAAGTACATCCGTTGGTTCTTTATTACCAAGTTGCAGACTCCTGGTTTAGTTTCTTGTTAACAAATGCTGTGTGAATGCAGTGAGTCTGTATTGACCTTCTGTCTCAAGCTGTGTTCCCAAATTAATGCCGTAGGTTTTATTAGAAATTGATGTCGCATGTTGCCGTGTGGTTCAGACGCACCAAACATGGAGGCTGCTGTCCTTGGCACATTTGTCCTCGGTCTGATTTAGTGCTTCTCCTTCTCTGTTTGGCCTTTCTCCTCTCAAGCTGCTAATAATGAGTAAAGGCCACAGGTGGCAAAAACATTAAGCAAGAGTAAAATCTGTTTGAGAATATTTTTAAACAACTTTCAAGTACTATAATTATTGGTATTGAGCCTCCTTTACTCAGCTGCTTCTAAATAAAATCCACCACAACAACCTTTCTTCAAAAGTCACCTTTGACAGAGTTTAACTTCTCTCTAACACATAAAGTCCTTAAATAAAATAAAATACGCTGAAGTCTCTGGGTGTGTTGGGACAATATATGATCAATTAAAGGGGCTTCTTCTGTTTAAGCCCATTTAATCTTTTTTTTTTTTTTTCATTTTTTAAATAAGTTTTTTCACAAAATAAGGCTGGCATGTGTATAGTGGATTACATGGAAATATGGCTGCTCTAATTCCAGTTATAAAAAGTCTTTTTGTTTACCAGGGTAGGTCACTTTTGTGCTTTTTCCAAATTTAAGGCGGAGGTTTCCATTTCCAGGACCGCAGGTCTGGCGTCCTGCATGTTTTATGTGTTCCTGGCTCGGCACGTCTGATTTGAAAGCAGTGGGTCATTAACATCAAGCCTCTGCTCAACCTGACGACGAAAACCTGAAAGAGGGTTTAAGACACAGGTATCTGGTGGCGTCACTTTTGTGCATTACTTTAAAAAGAAAATCTCACTTTTGTGGCAATGAGAGGATTTTTTTTTATCAACAATTGGACACCAGTGGATCCAAGGATGTTGAATGGTTTAGTCAAAGTCCAGGTCAAACATAAATGGAGAATCTGTTGTGATGTTCACAGATCCTCTCCGTTTTGCAAAGACAAACGAGCCAAAATTCAAATCTCTAGAGACGCGCCCCAAAAGACCTGCAGCTTTATTTAGGGGTGTCAGAGTAAAGGTGACTAAGATGCAAACCGCACTTTTCTGTATTTATTATTTATTTATATTTGCTTTGTAGAACATTTTGAAAACCAGGTATTTCTTCTACGATACCTTACAGTGATTACAGTGATTTGTGTTGGTCTGTCTCATAAAATATTTGCTGTAATGACGTGACAAAAACATAAAAAACAAACATAATTTCTTAAGGTATTGTAGAGTCATAACACTGTAGAGCAGGGGTGTCCAAAGTCGGTCCTCGAGGGCCGGCATCCTGCATGTTTTAGTTCTCTATTGGTTGTAACAACCTCCTCAGCAAGTCAGAGTTCTGCTTAGGCATTCTAACAGCCATCATTTGATGCAGGTGTGTAAAACCAGGGAGAGAACTAAAACATGCAGGATGCCGGCCCTCGAGGACCGACTTTGGACACCCCTGCTGTAGAGCTTAGGAAATGAGCAACTCTTCATGAAATACTCAACTATTTCTTTACGATTTAATTTTCCTTCCTGCTTCTTGCTTCTACTCTTTTAATCTGAGTATTTTGCACCTTTCTGGCGAGTCGTGCTTTAATTCGAGGCTTTGGTAACTTTGTCCACCAACACTTCCTCAGAGGAAACAAGAAGTAAAACCAGGGAGGAAAGAGTTAACTTTTCCCGGAGCGTATCATTTCCTGCTCTGGTTTCCTGGGTTTTCTGACTCTGGCTCTCACTTTCCTGCCGTCGGAGCAGCGCCGGACCGGCTCGCTCTGGTAGGTTTTGTCTAGCCGCCCGTGTCACGCTCAGCTCGACCTTCTGCTGTCTCTCACCTCCTGAAGCGCGGAGGAAAACCAGCCTGGACTTTCCTTGCTGTCTGGCTGTATTGACACCGATCCTGGCCGCTTCATCTCATTGAAAAAGGTTTCTTCTTCTTCTTTTCTACTCGCTTAAACAAAAAAAAAAAAATCGGGAACAATCTCTCCGTGATCCGGTTGTCCATTCAGGCTGGCCTCGCGTCACAAAGACAGCAGTTGTGCCACTGCTTTTTGTTCTTTGTCGGGATTTTGTCACTTGCTCAAATCTTTTCCGCTGCGTTCTTTACTCTCTTTATTTTACACATAAGGATTCAGCTCGTTTGTCATCTTTAATAACTTGTAATTAATTGCAAGACATATTAAATAGTTTGGGGTTTTTTTTGTGGAAATTGTGCAAGGTTGTGGGCAGGAAACGTCATTCTGAAGTCCGTTTTGTTTTCTATGATTAACACATCTACATATTTTCCTGTCCGCATCCTCTTTGCTTATGTGTCACTTCTTTTCTACAATTGAGGAAGTTCCTGCCTGCTGGAGTGTGCGGTGCTCCTGCTGAGTTTTCCCCTCAGCTGTGACTAAAAGCAGACATTTCAGTGGTAAACGGAGCCGTCGTCTGTGGGGTTTAGGGGAAAAAAGTGAAAAGAAAAGCAGCTGAGTTTTCCGTCTCAGCTAATAAACCAGCATCTCTGACTTCAGGAGCCACATCTCTGCACTGGAGCAGCTTTGAGCAGCTGCTCACTTCATCTATTAGCCTAGCCAAGTTCAGAATCAGGCATTTCCTTCATTCCACCGCGTTAATCCGAGGCCTTACAGCTGTCTCTCTCCATCAGTTCGCCTGCAACCTAATAGTTCTTGTGACTAAATTTTTCTTTTTTTTTTTTTATTCAGTTAATTTCTCTTGTTTTTCTTGCAGGCCACTGATGGTGCTCCATCCTCTCTGCGCTCCGGAAAACTGAATTCCCTGAAGAATCAATTTGAAAAAGCAGTCAACCTAAACCAGGATAAAAAGCCTCCTGCTCCCCTTCCGAGCGGCTCCAGCATTCTCCGCTCACGCTCCGTCCTGACCAGGCCTGCTGCCATCCGCGAGGAGCCCGCCGCGCCCGTCAAGAACCAGGACCCGCACGCCGACAGGGGGGATCAGCGCGCAGCCAGACCCGAGCAGCAGCAGCAGCCGCCTGCCGCCCCGGCGGGCGACAAGCAGAGAGGGATGGACGGGGATGAGGCCGCAGACAGGCGAAAAGCCGAGCCGATCGAGGAGGAAGCTCCCACCAGCCCACTCGCCACTTTTGAGAAACCCAAAGTGCAGCTGACTGACCTGAAGATGAAGTTTGAGAAGGGAGAAGACGCTGCTGGAAAGGTAAACCTGTTGATTTGTAAAAGTAGTAAAAGTCTAAACTTGATGGCGAGTGGAACATAACTCAGGTTTTTAGCTTGTAGTTAAGGTTACAATCTTATGGGGGTTTTTTTTGTTTTGTTTGTTTTTACAGTGTCTTGCACAACTATTCATACTCCGGGAGCTTTTATTTTCCACAAGAATTGTGTGATAAACCAACACGGTATATCTGCAAAGTGAAGAAATTTGCATATACAGTTATTAAAATATGCTGGACATTTGCATTTGATGTTTTCTAGAGTCAGCTTTTACTGCAAAAAATACATAAATACATTGATTACACTGTGTAAATTACAAAGTGTTGGATAATTATTATTCATCGATGTACGCTAGTAATGTGTTTGAGAACATAATAAGGTGTCATGTAGAGTAATTAAGAATTTACAGGTAATGCATGTTTCAACAAATAGATATTAAGTATCAATTCATCACAGGTCAAATCATTTCTGTCGTCTTTTCCTCATTTTTGAGCAGCTTTTACCTGCTGACAAGTAAACTTCTGTCCCGGCTTCAGATCTGAAACGTTTTCTCCCAGAACTGCCCTGCGTTCATTTAGCAGAAGCTGTCCCAGAGCATGCTGCTGCCACCGCCGTGTTTCTCTCTTCATTATCCTGTTTGTTCAAACAAACAAACTCTCAGACCTTCACAACACGGCTGCGTTTACACTAAGATTAAACGACACACAGCTTGACGCTATAATTAGCAGACTGGATGGACACACTTTGTGTTTTTAACATTGCAAATTGTTTCCCCTCCACATCATAACGACACTCGGCTTTCTGATAGTCTGTCGTATAAAATTCCAATAAAACAGATTTTTTGTTTTTTTTGGTTGTTGTGACTTGATCAGCTGTAGAAAAAGCAAAGGTCAAAGGTGAACATTCTTTTGCGAGGTGCTGTCCTGGTCAAAATGTCCGTGCACATTTCCCTTAACGTCCTTTCACAAGTTTAAAACCGTCCATATTTACTTTTTTCACTCCTTCCTGAAGCCCCTTTAGTTCAGTCACCAGTTTCTACCTTCCCCAGCTCCATTCTTTCGCTGCAGCTCTCTCTCTCTTTCTTTCTCTCTGACCAATAAAACAAGTCTCCCTCTCTTCAGCTCCTGAAACAGAGGAATGCAGACATTCCTTTCCAAGGCCCATCTCAGTCTTCATGGGATCGCCTCGGTAAAGCTGCCGTCTTTATCTTGGCGTTGTTAACACATTTAAAACCGAGAACCCATTTTCTTTCCTTCACTCTTCGGGTTTCTTTAGTTAATTCATCCCAGTATTTATGCTTGCTCAGTTTCCCTCTCGTGTTATCATACTTAACCTGTTCTACTATTCACATTTATTCATCTCAACATCATCAGTAGGAGAGTTACAGAAATGTTTTCACTCTGTGAAACTCTCAGCAACACGTGTTTTGAAACGACTCGCACCCCTTATTTTTCTTTGTGTGTGTTCAGAGAGAAACTATCATTAGTGCCAGAGCCGCGGTGCGGTCAGGCCCGTCCACGTTGTGTTTAGTGAAGGACGCATGAACGCTTTCAGATGCTTTGGCTGCAGGTCGGATGCGGGCAGGTGGCAGCCTTATCAGATAAGAGTCGGACATCTCCATCGCTTTTGTTCCACTTTTCTGATTCAGGACACCATCTGAATGTTGTTTACGGTGCCAGGCAAAAGTTTCCGTACCTCCTGAATGTTTCTGTCTGTCTTTGTTGTTTGTTTACAACAGGAAACATAAAAGTACTTCAAAGTGTTGCGAGCATTTGTACTGCAACAAATATTTAAACTCGAATGCATCCACAGCTCATGATCCACCGACTTGCAGGTTCAATTGCTGCCAAGTGTTACTGAACTTTATTTTTCAGTAGAGTCGATGCTAAATGCACAGTTTTCAGATTTCCATTTGTTAAAGTGAAGTTTTGGCTGTAATGTGACTAAATGCAGACCAACTAATGCACTTTAGTTATTGACACAGAAATTAATGCCAAAAACGTTTTCCAATGTGACTATATTAGCTGAATTTTATTTTGTGTTTTAATGTTACCACTTCATTGTACAAATGTTAGTATATATACTTGGATAAAACATGTGAAAATTCAGGTTCTGGACATCGAACTCGTTCAAAGAAAGCTTGATGACCTGTGGCATGTTTTGTTAAGTTTAATCTGGAAATCGTTTGGGTGGCGTCTCTCACTGTCAACCATTGCAAAACCAGACCCACTTCTACAAAACTGCAGAGTAGTGCAGGCAGAGATGAGTAACACTTAAAGTGCTCTCCTCAGCAGATTAAGGAAGGAGAACCGGGCCTGGCTCATTTAGCTCCACTCCTAAAACCCGTTTCCCCTCCTTCAGGTCGGCAGGTCGACGATTCGCAGCACTTCGTCTGAAGACTCAGAACGTCCTAAAAGTAAGCAAATGATTTATTTCTATCAGCATTTTTTATTTTTATTTTTTACATCCATCAACCTCAGCTTATGAAGATCCACACCTCTGCTTCAGATTCGTCTCCGCTGACCCGCTCTGCGTCTGTGAGGGTGAATAAGGCCAAGTATGAGCTGAGTGTCGCTAAACATAACGCCGGCTGCTCTGTGAGTTCAGCACGAGATACATTTTAACTCAGTTGAAACAAACAACAGAAATATTTCTGCTATGTTTTGATCGTTTGAAACAAAATCGGTGGAGTTCAAGGTTAATGTTCCCCTGCTGTGAATGCAGTTAGTCTGCATTCACAGCAGAGGCTGTTTCCTGCAGGTAGTTTCTGTGCAGTGACAAGAAAACTGTGGTGCAGAAACAGCTGGGGAAAAAATCAGGTTAGAGTGTTAGTGAGTGAGCCTTTCTTTACGTTGCTGAAGGGGCATCATCATTAGGAAAGACATGACTGCCTAAAGTATGCGATGCTAACACTCGCACAGCAGTCACCACGCCCTCTCCTTCGAGGATAAATGTCACAAGTGAGTTTTGTCATGCAAGATGCTGTCTCAGAGTTTTCTGAGCTAGCATCGTCATGAAAACAAGATTAATGATTAAATTGCTATTGAGAAAAATAAGGGATATTTATTTATTTGACAGGAAAGTGGGTAATGAGAGAAGGGGGAAGACATGCGGCAGAGGTCGCCAGGGGTCGCATGTGGGTTGTGCTTAACCCCTGCGTCACCACAGCAGACTAGAAATGCTCTTAAACCACACATTAAAACTGCCTTCATCAAAGATCAATCGTACGTCTTGTACTTTGATCTGACCATCCTGTCCTTTTGAATTGATATGATAAAACTAGTTTTAAACCAGTTCAGCTTTTGTTACTCGGTTTCTTTCTCATGGAGATTGAGAATCGTTTCCATTTACTGTTTGCATCGTTCTCTCTCAGCGTCCAAACTTAAACTAGTACTGTGGTTTCTGTTGTGTTTTCACCAGACCGACCAACCAAAAGGGACTGCTATAAGGAAATCTGTGTCCATGAGAGTCAAACAGACTCCAGCAGCAGAGTGCAATGGTAACGCTTTCCAGAAACCAGAGGAAAACATAAAAAGGCCTCCAGCAGCGTCACAGCTGATTCTGAGTTTTCTCTCTTTTCAGGAGAAGGAACTGAGCAACCCAGAGCAACCAGGGTGCGGCAACGTGACAATGTTGTTACTAAAATCAACTTTTCACTCTTTGTTCTCCATGAATGCATTCGATTGGTTTTGTTTTAGCAGACGTTTCGCGTACCAGAGACAACAAAATGCGCTGCCTGTCAGAAAACGGTGTATCCTCTGGAGAAACTGGTGGTTGGTGAGCACACTTACCACAAAAACTGCTTCGCCTGCTCTCACTGCAGCACAAAGCTGAAGTAAGCTGCCGCACTTGGATCTGCTGTTGTATTTATTCTTGTACGAAGATAGAAGAGATTAGTCCAGACTCTTGAATGTGCTTTGCTTCACAATCCCTCAAATTCTGCAGTTCATCCTGTTCTGCCACACTTTTTCCTTCCACATAACTTTCCATTTGTGTGCTTATTTGCTCACTGTCTAGTCAGCAGTCATCCGCTGAATGGGTTGAATTTATCATTTCTGTTTAGCTTAAAGAAAATCTTTGTTTTTGGTCTTAGGTAGTGATTTCATTTTAACGAGAAACTGACTTCTGGTTTTTATAACAGCAACAACCAAACTGTAGCAGAAAAAAAAAAATCCCCATTTGTATTGAATTACTAAAATTAATCAACTTGTCGATGACATTCACATTTATTACTTACATATATGCATACAGCCATATATGTGTGATTTGTTTGAAATAAGACAATAAGAGTAAATGTATTTATTTCTTACCAATCTCGTTGCTGTGTCTCTTTCTGTCCTTCCTTCCTTCTTACCTCCTTTTTCTGCTTATTTTATTTTTTTCCATCCATTTCTAGTCCTTCCTTCTGCATTTTCTTACTTCCTTGTTTTTTTCTCCCTTCCTTTCTTTCTTTCTTTCTTTCTTGGCATTCTGGAAGTCTTTTTTATGAAATGAATTTTATAAGATGTGTGCTCATGTCAAACCTTTGCTGCTCCGTCTCTAGTCTGTGGAACTACGCCTCCCTGCATGGTAAGATCTACTGCAAGCCTCACTACAACCAGCTGTTCAAGGCCAAAGGGAACTACGACGAAGGCTTCGGCCATCGCCCTCATAAGGAGCTGTGGGAGCCTCGAGAAGACGGAGAGGAAAGCGAGGAGCCGCCGAAGCCCAAAGAGCGACCAGTGGAGGCGAAGCAGCCGGCTGAGAGCGTGTCCGAGCCGCAGCCGGATCCCAGCGGGGAAACGTCGCCACAGGTCAAGGTCACAGACATGGCCGCCTTGCTGGAGACCCGCACAAAAACGCGGGCCGGCTCCGGAGAGACGCAGCAGGCTGCAGACAAGCCGGCTGAGAAGCGGCGGCTGAAGGTGGCCTGGCCGCCTCCGGCCGGCGAAGACCGCCCTGGACCGCTGAGTCCGTCCGCAGACGACGTCCCTTCAAACAGAACCCGGAGGGCCAAGTGGCCCCCAGAGGACGAGGTCCACTCATCCTTCCAGAGCTCGGAGCAGGCCGAGCTGAAGAGCCTGAGAAGGACCTCGTCTCTGAAGGAGCGCAGCCGTGTGTTCACAGTCGCAGCCAAACCGAAACCGACTCCCACAGCCGCCGAGGGCTGCAGGGAGCCGCGGCGGCCACTCAGACAACTGCAGGACTGGAGGGCATCGCTGGAGGAGAAACTGCCATCTGAAGACAAACCCAAAGTAAACCACCAGCAGGAGGAAAAGGAAGAGCAGAGGATGAATCAGACGCCAAACGGAGGCGTGAGCACCCCGAAGGAGAAGAATCCCACTGAGGACGAGGAGGAACGGAAGGAGAGAGCGCAGGAGGAGCAACGGAAGGAGAGAGCGCAGGAGGAGGAACGGAAGGAGAGAGCGCAGGAGGAGGAATGGAAGGAGAGAGCGCAGGAGGAACGGAAGGAGAGAGCGCAGGAGGAACGGAAGGAGAGAGCGCAGGAGGAGGAACGGAAGGAGAGAGCGCAGGAGGAGGAACGGAAGGAGAGAGCGCAGGAGGAGGAACGGAAGGAGAAGCGCTCCTCCCAGGATGTGGGCTTCTGGGACGACAAGGAGGGGAGCGACGCTGAGGATCTGAGCGCCGAGGACATCATCAAGAAGAACCGCTACTACGACGAAGACGACGAGGATTCGATAGTATAAGAGCAGCTTAAAAATCCACTTCCAGCAACCAAAAAAGAAAAAAAAAAAAAAACACTTTTAGCTCAAAGGTGGCCGACTAGCTTAGCTTTACCAGATTTTACTCCTGCAGAAACCAAAACTATACCAGCTATCTGTGAATCAAATCTTTTATTGCTCTTTTTATGTTTCAGTTATATTTGTAAAAAAGATTACAACTTTTCTTTTGGTCATGTGCCCTTTGAAAAATGAAGAACAGCTTTTAAATTAGTTTTAGTTTTGGCTCTGCGTTTGATTTTAACTCCTGAAAACTTGGTACAGCTCTCGTCTTCGCTCAGGGATCAAACAGCTGGTTCAACAGTTTTGTCCTTGCCTTCATTTTACATTAATACTGCTTCCTTTCACTTTTCTGTTTTAAACTTTTATTTCTTCTTTTCTTTTAGTTTAAATGTTTTATTTGCTTTAAACGTTTTCTTTGCAGAATACCTGGCTGATCGTCCACATACCGCTTGAGCAATTAGATTTTTTTTTCCATTATTGTGTTGCATATTACAAAATTAGCATTTTTTTGTAAATTATTCTCTTGAAATGAAAACGGACCAAATGAGCTGCCAAAGTTTCGTGGTAATTCCTAACATCTCCAGGGGCCTTTTCAAGTTTAAAGGAACATTTTCAATTGCAATCCATTTTGTATGCGAAACATTTTCAATGTATTTTTATGTAATGGAGTACAAACATGTTTGCACAACGATTTGTCTTCTTGTGACTGGAGATCACAGCCCGTTTCTGAAACAGAATTAAAATATACTACTGAGTCCTTGCTGTCATCTTGTAATTTGTCAACTCTACTCAGGCTTTAAAATTAATGTGGCAAGATTTGAGTAATTAGTCAGATATTCTCCAGAGTTTGAGGGCAAAATTTCAGTTCCCAGATGTGCAAAGCTCGGTTCTGGTTGGAGGAATCCTAATGGTGCCGTGAATGATGTGAACAGAAATTGAAGCTCTTCCTGTTTTTGTTTTTTTTTTATTATTATTATTATTATGTAAAGCACTTTGAAATGCCTTGCTGGCGAAATGTGCTATACAAATAAAATTTGATTCGATTTGATTTGGTGATTTGATCTGAGTCCAATCTCACTAGCAGCAAAACCCTCGACTCCAAACTGCTTCTGATGCAGAATAATGACAATGGTGAGAACATCCTTTAAGACACTTGGTATTATAAAACAAAATGTGGTTTTAAAAAGTATTAAATCGAGGGCTGATCACGTATTCTCTACCTCACTCCTGCCATAAATGCACAAACCAATTATATTGAGGCATTGCTGGCACCTTCTTGGGCTCTAAAGTCTATTTTGATGAACATTTTCTAGCAGCTAACAAGTCATAAAAAAAGAGAAATAAATCCCACTTTGCTCTTCTAAGTCGTATTGGAATGACAGTGATTCGCTGCGTTTTGTTAAATCACTGAAACGATCCTAGGTCTTTTTTTGTTTTTTTTTTTTGCTTAAACATTGCAAATAAGGTTTTATGTTAAAATTATTTTTTGCTTTAATTTAAACCACAACAATTTCTGCTGGTGTAAAGACAATGTTGGTCATTACAGTTATAATAATGCAATAAGACGCATTATTTTAAAACACAGACTTGACCAAAAATACGGAATAAAGACCTGCTAAATTTAACAAAAGTTTTCAAAAATGTTTACTGAATTAAATATTATTTCTATTAGTCCATTTTGCTCTTTAGCAGGAGTAAACATTAGCAGGTTATTGACGTTCACATACGGATGCCCACATGTTGTCAAATGCAGCTTTTAAAACTACCTACGTTGGATAAAAGTGAGCGTCTGGGCGGTCAGAAATGCTTCCACATATTTGCGTTTCCTCTTAGTGGAAGTTTAGAAGTCATCTCCAAAAGGGCAATTTGGTTTGCAGACAGCAAGATAAATACGTAAAACAAAAAAAAATAAATAAATTACAATGTTGGCAGCACACGACAACATCCATGCGACACACAGCACAATATGGATGTTGTGGTGTGCTACTGCTGTTACTCATTAGACGCACTTAAAGTGTGAGAACGCTGCGACCTCAGTGCAGCAGAAGGAGGAGCGGAGTCGGCGCTGCGGTGAGTTTAAATATTAATTTATTAACATTTTTGGCATTATTGCTTTAAACATAAAAAAATAGAGGTGAGAGGAGAAAAAGTACAAACTAAGGATGTGTTTGAACTGAAGATAAAAATGCTGCAGGTATTCCACTGAAGACCGTCCGTTGGTCTCGCCATCAAAAGCAAACAATAAAAAACAAACAGAAAAACTCCCTCTACAGTACAGGACGACGTGATTTTACACCAAGCATTTTCAGCACATAAATAGCAGCAACTCGGCGTCAAAACGAAGAGAACAACTCGCTCAGCCTCGATCGGATATTTCCAGCAAAGGTTGAAATCAGACCTTTCACTGTCCGCATCGATCGAGTTTTAACACAAATCCTCTTTCTGTGGCAGATTATTTCATAAAGGTTCAACATTTCATGCAGGACAATCTGCTCATTAGGCCTCATGTTAAGACATATGTATAGGTTTTTATTTTAACGGTTCAGCTCGACAGGGAACTGTCGCTGTAAGAACAGTACTGGTGATGGAAAAAAGACGGGTGAGCCCTTTAAATGTAGTCGTTACCGACTAAAAGACACTTGAAGAACATTTTCCTTCAAAAATCTACAGGTGGCTGTCAGGAGGTTTTCTCAACAGACCTGTAACTCTCTGCAGCCACACAGAAAGATGAATCTTTGTCTTTGCCCAGAAGTAAAAAANGCACATTTCCCTTAACGTCCTTTCACAAGTTTAAAACCGTCCATATTTACTTTTTTCACTCCTTCCTGAAGCCCCTTCAGTTCAGTCACCAGTTTCTACCTTCCCCAGCTCCATTCTTTCGCTGCAGCTCTCTCTCTCTCTTTCTTTCTCTCTGACCAATAAAACAAGTCTCCCTCTCTTCAGCTCCTGAAACAGAGGAATGCAGACATTCCTTTCCAAGGCCCATCTCAGTCTTCATGGGATCGCCTCGGTAAAGCTGCCGTCTTTATCTTGGCGTTGTTAACACATTTAAAACCGAGAACCCATTTTCTTTCCTTCACTCTTCGGGTTTCTTTAGTTAATTCATCCCAGTATTTATGTTTGCTCAGTTTCCCTCTCATGTCATCATACTTAACCTGTTCTACTATTCACATTTATTCATCTCAACATCATCAGTAGGAGAGTTACAGAAATGTTTTCACTCTGTGAAACTCTCAGCAACACGTGTTTTGAAACGACTCACACTCCTTATTTTTCTTTGTGTGTGTTCAGAGAGAAACTATCATTAGTGCCAGAGCCGCGGTGCGGTCAGGCCCGTCCACGTTGTGTTTAGTGAAGGACGCATGAACGCTTTCAGATGCTTTGGCTGCAGGTCGGATGCGGGCAGGTGGCAGCCTTATCAGATAAGAGTCGGACATCTCCATCGCTTTTGTTCCACTTTTCTGATTCAGGACACCATCTGAATGTTGTTTACGGTGCCAGGCAAAAGTTTCCGTACCTCCTGAATGTTTCTGTCTGTCTTTGTTGTTTGTTTACAACAGGAAACATAAAAGTACTTCAAAGTGTTGCGAGCATTTGTACTGCAACAAATATTTAAACTCGAATGCATCCACAGCTCATGATCCACCGACTTGCAGGTTCAATTGCTGCCAAGTGTTACTGAACTTTATTTTTCAGTAGAGTCGATGCTAAATGCACAGTTTTCAGATTTCCATTTGTTAAAGTGAAGTTTTGGCTGTAATGTGACTAAATGCAGACCAACTAATGCACTTTAGTTATTGACACAGAAATTAATGCCAAAAACTTTTTCCAATGTGACTATATTAGCTGAATTTTATTTTGTGTTTTAATGTTACCACTTCATTGTACAAATGTTAGTATATATCATGTGAAAATTCAGGTTCTGGACATCGAACTCGTTCAAAGAAAGCTTGATGACCTGTGGCATGTTTTGTTAAGTTTAATCTGGAAATCGTTTGGGTGGCGTCTCTCACTGTCAACCATTGCAAAACCAGACCCACTTCTACAAAACTGCAGAGTAGTGCAGGCAGAGATGAGTAACACTTAAAGTGCTCTCCTCAGCAGATTAAGGAAGGAGAACCGGGCCTGGCTCATTTAGCTCCACTCCTAAAACCCGTTTCCCCTCCTTCAGGTCGGCAGGTCGACGATTCGCAGCACTTCGTCTGAAGACTCAGAACGTCCTAAAAGTAAGCAAATGATTTATTTCTATCAGCATTTTTTATTTTTATTTTTTACATCCATCAACCTCAGCTTATGAAGATCCACACCTCTGCTTCAGATTCGTCTCCGCTGACCCGCTCTGCGTCTGTGAGGGTGAATAAGGCCAAGTATGAGCTGAGTGTCGCTAAACATAACGCCGGCTGCTCTGTGAGTTCAGCACGAGATACATTTTAACTCAGTTGAAACAAACAACAGAAATATTTCTGCTATGTTTTGATCGTTTGAAACAAAATCGGTGGAGTTCAAGGTTAATGTTCCCCTGCTGTGAATGCAGTTAGTCTGCATTCACAGCAGAGGCTGTTTCCTGCAGGTAGTTTCTGTGCAGTGACAAGAAAACTGTGGTGCAGAAACAGCTGGGGAAAAAATCAGGTTAGAGTGTTAGTGAGTGAGCCTTTCTTTACGTTGCTGAAGGGGCATCATCATTAGGAAAGACATGACTGCCTAAAGTATGCGATGCTAACACTCGCACAGCAGTCACCACGCCCTCTCCTTCGAGGATAAATGTCACAAGTGAGTTTTGTCATGCAAGATGCTGTCTCAGAGTTTTCTGAGCTAGCATCGTCATGAAAACAAGATTAATGATTAAATTGCTATTGAGAAAAATAAGGGATATTTATTTATTTGACAGGAAAGTGGGTAATGAGAGAAGGGGGAAGACATGCGGCAGAGGTCGCCAGGGGTCGCATGTGGGTTGTGCTTAACCCCTGCGTCACCACAGCAGACTAGAAATGCTCTTAAACCACACATTAAAACTGCCTTCATCAAAGATCAATCGTACGTCTTGTACTTTGATCTGACCATCCTGTCCTTTTGAATTGATATGATAAAACTAGTTTTAAACCAGTTCAGCTTTTGTTACTCGGTTTCTTTCTCATGGAGATTGAGAATCGTTTCCATTTACTGTTTGCATCGTTCTCTCTCAGCGTCCAAACTTAAACTAGTACTGTGGTTTCTGTTGTGTTTTCACCAGACCGACCAACCAAAAGGGACTGCTATAAGGAAATCTGTGTCCATGAGAGTCAAACAGACTCCAGCAGCAGAGTGCAATGGTAACGCTTTCCAGAAACCAGAGGAAAACATAAAAAGGCCTCCAGCAGCGTCACAGCTGATTCTGAGTTTTCTCTCTTTTCAGGAGAAGGAACTGAGCAACCCAGAGCAACCAGGGTGCGGCAACGTGACAATGTTGTTACTAAAATCAACTTTTCACTCTTTGTTCTCCATGAATGCATTCGATTGGTTTTGTTTTAGCAGACGTTTCGCGTACCAGAGACAACAAAATGCGCTGCCTGTCAGAAAACGGTGTATCCTCTGGAGAAACTGGTGGTTGGTGAGCACACTTACCACAAAAACTGCTTCGCCTGCTCTCACTGCAGCACAAAGCTGAAGTAAGCTGCCGCACTTGGATCTGCTGTTGTATTTATTCTTGTACGAAGATAGAAGAGATTAGTCCAGACTCTTGAATGTGCTTTGCTTCACAATCCCTCAAATTCTGCAGTTCATCCTGTTCTGCCACACTTTTTCCTTCCACATAACTTTCCATTTGTGTGCTTATTTGCTCACTGTCTAGTCAGCAGTCATCCGCTGAATGGGTTGAATTTATCATTTCTGTTTAGCTTAAAGAAAATCTTTGTTTTTGGTCTTAGGTAGTGATTTCATTTTAACGAGAAACTGACTTCTGGTTTTTATAACAGCAACAACCAAACTGTAGCAGAAAAAAAAAAATCCCCATTTGTATTGAATTACTAAAATTAATCAACTTGTCGATGACATTCACATTTATTACTTACATATATGCATACAGCCATATATGTGTGATTTGTTTGAAATAAGACAATAAGAGTAAATGTATTTATTTCTTACCAATCTCGTTGCTGTGTCTCTTTCTGTCCCTCCTTCCTTCTTACCTCCTTTTTCTGCTTATTTTATTTTTTTCCATCCATTTCTTGTCCTTCCTTCTGCATTTTCTTACTTCCTTGTTTTTTTCTCCCTTTCTTTCTTTGTTTCTTTCTTTCTTGGCATTCTGGAAGTCTTTTTTATGAAATGAATTTTATAAGATGTGTGCTCATGTCAAACCTTTGCTGCTCCGTCTCTAGTCTGTGGAACTACGCCTCCCTGCATGGTAAGATCTACTGCAAGCCTCACTACAACCAGCTGTTCAAGGCCAAAGGGAACTACGACGAAGGCTTCGGCCATCGCCCTCATAAGGAGCTGTGGGAGCCTCGAGAAGACGGAGAGGAAAGCGAGGAGCCGCCGAAGCCCAAAGAGCGACCAGTGGAGGCGAAGCAGCCGGCTGAGAGCGTGTCCGAGCCGCAGCCGGATCCCAGCGGGGAAACGTCGCCACAGGTCAAGGTCACAGACATGGCCGCCTTGCTGGAGACCCGCACAAAAACGCGGGCCGGCTCCGGAGAGACGCAGCAGGCTGCAGACAAGCCGGCTGAGAAGCGGCGGCTGAAGGTGGCCTGGCCGCCTCCGGCCGGCGAAGACCGCCCTGGACCGCTGAGTCCGTCCGCAGACGACGTCCCTTCAAACAGAACCCGGAGGGCCAAGTGGCCCCCAGAGGACGAGGTCCACTCATCCTTCCAGAGCTCGGAGCAGGCCGAGCTGAAGAGCCTGAGAAGGACCTCGTCTCTGAAGGAGCGCAGCCGTGTGTTCACAGTCGCAGCCAAACCGAAACCGACTCCCACAGCCGCCGAGGGCTGCAGGGAGCCGCGGCGGCCACTCAGACAACTGCAGGACTGGAGGGCATCGCTGGAGGAGAAACTGCCATCTGAAGACAAACCCAAAGTAAACCACCAGCAGGAGGAAAAGGAAGAGCAGAGGATGAATCAGACGCCAAACGGAGGCGTGAGCACCCCGAAGGAGAAGAATCCCACTGAGGACGAGGAGGAACGGAAGGAGAGAGCGCAGGAGGAGCAACGGAAGGAGAGAGCGCAGGAGGAGGAACGGAAGGAGAGAGCGCAGGAGGAGGAATGGAAGGAGAGAGCGCAGGAGGAACGGAAGGAGAGAGCGCAGGAGGAACGGAAGGAGAGAGCGCAGGAGGAGGAACGGAAGGAGAGAGCGCAGGAGGAGGAACGGAAGGAGAGAGCGCAGGAGGAGGAACGGAAGGAGAAGCGCTCCTCCCAGGATGTGGGCTTCTGGGACGACAAGGAGGGGAGCGACGCTGAGGATCTGAGCGCCGAGGACATCATCAAGAAGAACCGCTACTACGACGAAGACGACGAGGATTCGATAGTATAAGAGCAGCTTAAAAATCCACTTCCAGCAACCAAAAAAGAAAAAAAAAAAAAAACACTTTTAGCTCAAAGGTGGCCGACTAGCTTAGCTTTACCAGATTTTACTCCTGCAGAAACCAAAACTATACCAGCTATCTGTGAATCAAATCTTTTATTGCTCTTTTTATGTTTCAGTTATATTTGTAAAAAAGATTACAACTTTTCTTTTGGTCATGTGCCCTTTGAAAAATGAAGAACAGCTTTTAAATTAGTTTTAGTTTTGGCTCTGCGTTTGATTTTAACTCCTGAAAACTTGGTACAGCTCTCGTCTTCGCTCAGGGATCAAACAGCTGGTTCAACAGTTTTGTCCTTGCCTTCATTTTACATTAATACAGCTTCCTTTCACTTTTCTGTTTTAAACTTTTATTTCTTCTTTTTTTTTAGTTTAAACGTTTTATTTGCTTTAAACGTTTTCTTTGCAGAATACCTGGCTGATCGTCCACATACCGCTTGTGCAATTAGATTTTTTTTTTCCATTATTGTGTTGCATATTACAAAATTAGCATTTTTTTGTAAATTATTCTCTTGAAATGAAAACGGACCAAATGAGCTGCCAAAGTTTCGTGGTAATTCCTAACATCTCCAGGGGCCTTTTCAAGTTTAAAGGAACATTTTCAATTGCAATCCATTTTGTATGCGAAACATTTTCAATGTATTTTTATGTAATGGAGTACAAACATGTTTGCACAACGATTTGTCTTCTTGTGACTGGAGATCACAGCCCGTTTCTGAAACAGAATTAAAATATACTACTGAGTCCTTGCTGTCATCTTGTAATTTGTCAACTCTACTCAGGCTTTAAAATTAATGTGGCAAGATTTGAGTAATTAGTCAGATATTCTCCAGAGTTTGAGGGCAAAATTTCAGTTCCCAGATGTGCAAAGCTCGGTTCTGGTTGGAGGAATCCTAATGGTGCCGTGAATGATGTGAACAGAAATTGAAGCTCTTCCTGTTTTTGTTTTTTTTTTATTATTATTATTATTATGTAAAGCACTTTGAAATGCCTTGCTGGCGAAATGTGCTATACAAATAAAATTTGATTCGATTTGATTTGGTGATTTGATCTGAGTCCAATCTCACTAGCAGCAAAACCCTCGACTCCAAACTGCTTCTGATGCAGAATAATGACAATGGTGAGAACATCCTTTAAGACACTTGGTATTATAAAACAAAATGTGGTTTTAAAAAGTATTAAATCGAGGGCTGATCACGTATTCTCTACCTCACTGCTGCCATAAATGCACAAACCAATTATATTGAGGCATTGCTGGCACCTTCTTGGGCTCTAAAGTCTATTTTGATGAACATTTTCTAGCAGCTAACAAGTCATAAAAAAAGAGAAATAAATCCCACTTTGCTCTTCTAAGTCATATTAGAATGACAGTGATTCGCTGCGTTTTGTTAAATCACTGAAACGATCCTAGGTCTTTTTTTGTTTTTTTTTTTTGCTTAAACATTGCAAATAAGGTTTTATGTTAAAATTATTTTTTGCTTTAATTTAAACCACAACAATTTCTGCTGGTGTAAAGACAATGTTGGTCATTACAGTTATAATAATGCAATAAGACGCATTATTTTAAAACACAGACTTGACCAAAAATACGGAATAAAGACCTGCTAAATTTAACAAAAGTTTTCCAAATGTTTATTGAATTAAATATTATTTCTATTAGTCCATTTTGCTCTTTAGCAGGAGTAAACATTAGCAGGTTATTGACGTTCACATACGGATGCCCACATGTTGTCAAATGCAGCTTTTAAAACTACCTACGTTGGATAAAAGTGAGCGTCTGGGCGGTCAGAAATGCTTCCAGATATTTGCGTTTCCTCTTAGTGGAAGTTTAGAAGTCATCTCCAAAAGGGCAATTTGGTTTCCAGACAGCAAGATAAATACGTAAAACAAAAAAAAATAAATAAATTACAATGTTGGCAGCACACGACAACATCCATGCGACACACAGCACAATATGGATGTTGTGGTGTGCTACTGCTGTTACTCATTAGACGCACTTAAAGTGTGAGAACGCTGCGACCTCAGTGCAACAGAAGGAGGAGCGGAGTCGGCGCTGCGGTGAGTTTAAATATTAATTTATTAACATTTTTGGCATTATTGCTTTAAACATAAAAAAATAGAGGTGAGAGGAGAAAAAGTACAAACTAAGGATGTGTTTGAACTGAAGATAAAAATGCTGCAGGTATTCCACTGAAGACCGTCCGTTGGTCTCGCCATCAAAAGCAAACAATAAAAAACAAACAGAAAAACTCCCTCTACAGTACAGGACGACGTGATTTTACACCAAGCATTTTCAGCACATAAATAGCAGCAACTCGGCGTCAAAACGAAGAGAACAACTCGCTCAGCCTCGATCGGATATTTCCAGCAAAGGTTGAAATCAGACCTTTCACTGTCCGCATCGATCGAGTTTTAACACAAATCCTCTTTCTGTGGCAGATTATTTCATAAAGGTTCAACATTTCATGCAGGACAATCTGCTCATTAGGCCTCATGTTAAGACATATGTATAGGTTTTTATTTTAACGGTTCAGCTCGACAGGGAACTGTCGCTGTAAGAACAGTACTGGTGATGGAAAAAAGACGGGTGAGCCCTTTAAATGTAGTCGTTACCGACTAAAAGACACTTGAAGAACATTTTCCTTCAAAAATCTACAGGTGGCTGTCAGGAGGTTTTCTCAACAGACCTGTAACTCTCTGCAGCCACACAGAAAGATGAATCTTTGTCTTTGCCCAGAAGTAAAAAATAATAATAATAATAATAAAGGTGATCAGAATATGTAGAACAATTTTGGCAAAAAAAACCAAAAACAAGCAAATCTGACACAGAGCAAAACAAATTAAATCACCAAAAAAAGGGAGAAAAATAAAATCCGAAGAAACTTAAAAACACGTTTTGAGTATCAAGTATACCTGAGAACAAGTATGGCTTCAATTTCAAAGTACAAATTTAAAATTTACATCTAAATTTTGATTAAGTGGTGGGGAGAAAAAGATACTAACTTTTCAAATCTCCACGTGGAAAAGTCAAATAACCAAATTCCTCGTTGTAGTTTTCCACATGAAATTAAATATAAACATATAAAGTACACATTTTCTTTTCAATCTTTTAGTTATCCGTCTCAGTTTAGTATTTTTCCTTAGCTTACAGTCATGGAAAAGATTGTTTTTCCAGCATATAGGAAGAAAGACGACAATTTGAAACTCTGTTAAAAAGTAATTTAAAAGAAAAAACACTCCACATCCATTTTCGCTTGAAATGGCCAAAGATCACACACGCTTATGACATCAGCCATGTATGATTAGAACAATGTCACTTTACGCAGATTTAGACCTGGTTTGTTTAAAGTGCTCCTAGCTGCTGAAGTGAGAGTGAAGGCCATTCAGAAAGACGACAGTAGCAGCTTATGAGTCTGTGAGGGATTAAAGGAGATTAACATCAGCCATTCCAACGTGTGAAAATCATCTACAAGTGAAGGACATTCAAAACAGTCAAAGCTCTCAGGTCCGACAAAGTTCACCCTGAAAGCCGACAGCAAGATGCTGAACGAAGTCCCCAAAATCCACCAGGGGCCCGACAGAAGAAAAACCATGAAGGTTTGACTGGAACAAGCTGGAGAGAATAATGAGCTTTGGGCAGGTGGGGCATATTTGGTTTAAATCAAATATCTCACAGCTCAAAGTGAAGACTGGGGCAAATCAGATTGTCAGCAACGAGAAACTGAATCTCAACCTAACGACTGGGTGCAACTTTTTTTTTTTTCTCTCAGTTAAAAGTCACATTACAGCTGATTGTTTTACTCATGGAACAAGAACCGAGTTAATTTAATGTGTGTACATGTAAATTAACCCCCTTGTTTCACAAAAAACAATATCTGAATTTGATATTTCCCCCCTCAAATTTACACACACACACAAAAAAATCACTTTTTCACTGCCAGAGTAAAGGGTAGAATATGAAATGTGACGATAAAGATTCACCTGAATCACAAATGTTTCTAAACAGAAGAAGAAAAAAAAACACATTTAAAGTAAAAGTAAAAAACAGAAAGTAAACACAGCTTTTTGTGATGACTGTCCACAGACAGAAAGAGAAACCCTCAATAACACATTTCAGAATAAATTTCCAACTGAAGAAACACAAAAACTTAGCAATTATTTTTGGTCCATTTACTTTAGGACAATTGAGATGAGACAAAACTAACTTTACAGCAAGTTAGTGGAACCAGGACTCAAAAAGTGCTGGTTCCACTGGCAGATCATTTCACTTATAACACATTGATCCACTGGCATAGGTGGAAAAACCTGCAAGCGGAACCAGAACTTATTGATCAATATTGCAGAAATGATTTATGTAAAACAAGCTGCTTTAGCTTTCTGAAAAGCTACCTTAAAGTTATTTTTTGTCATATTTCAAGCTTACTTAGATATTTGCACAAGAAACTAGAGCAAAAATACTTGGTAAGATTTTGTGTTTTTGTTTTGTTTTCCATTTCAGTATATTCTGAAAAAAACAAAACAATAAAAAATAAAAACATCATACACATGATATTGTCCAACTTCGGTCTAGTTTAGAAGCATAAAATGTTTCCATCATCTGGTCAGTGAGGAAACTAAAATCTCATTTCCTCAAATAAATAATCTAAATGTTTTTTGTTTTTTTTTAGATTCATCCTGTAAGCGTCGTTTAGTTGGGTTCAGATTAAATAAGGACTCTCTTTAAAGCTTTAAGATCCACTTTCTCTTATTGCAAGATAACAAACAAGAAGCATAAAAATAGCTTTGATTTCAACAAATTATTATTATCATTATTGCACTTTTACTTCCTCATAGTTACCTGAAACAGCTTCCTCCAAACGTGAAGCAGCTGGTTCTACCGAGTCGCTGCTGCCTGTGAGCCGCCTCACCACTGAGTGTCAGTACTGGACCGTCGACAGGCGCAAACGCGCGCACACCTCCTTTAAATTCAAGGGCTTTTCCACTTCTGCCTCATCGTTGTAGAATAAATAAATCACACTTGCAGTTTAGAAATAATCTCATAATCTAGTAACTCATTTTAACCAGGACTGCCTTTGCGGGTCTGTTTGGTAACTCAGGTCTCTTTTACTTGGGACTTTTACATTCATTATTCAAGACTTTTTTTTTGTTGTTTTTTTTGGCATTTCAATAAGCCTCGTGCGTCAAAATGAATAACTTTTTTCCCTCCAAACTCAGCCTGCTTCAACAGTTTCTTACAGTACAAAAATCATTTCGTAATAAAGCCGCTTCTTTTAGGCACAGATGTCTTAAAGATCTTACTTTCATGAATCTTTAAGACGCGTTTTGTCAGCATGTAAAACGATGTTTCCACCGTGAAGGTGCAGCGACGATTTGGAGGAATCGTTCATCATCCCAAAGGCTTTTAATTGTTCTGGTTTCCGTCAGCCGCTGAGGGGGCGCAGTTCGACTCTGACCTTCTCCCCAGTGCTCATCATCCCAATGGTGGGATAGAAACCGTTTGGCGGCAAGGCCACTTCCCTTTTCCCCACCACCTTCCCGTTCCGAGTGAAAAACACCTGTTCCAACACAAAAGCGGGGAAAACAAGCGGTGAATGTCGGCCAAACGGCGTCCGAGTTTTTACAGTCCTGCCTTCAGACAGAATCTCACCATGACCCTCCTCCCCTCCGGGTCGTCCCCCTCGTCCTCCTCTTCGTCGTCGTTGTTTGCGTACAGGTTGTTCTGCACCTCGCTGGAAGCCACGTCCAGGTCGAAGTCGTCTGCGTCATCTGAAAAAGAGCGCCGTGGGCGTCAGCGAGCCGATGGGAGAGCGAGAAAAGAGAGACGACGCGACGGCGCTCACCTCCTCCGTCCACGCTGAAGTCTCGTGGGAACATGATACCGCAGCCCATGATGTCGCCTTCGAAGCAGCGCGGCCCGAACGGGTCCCCCACCCCGCTGCCGTGGAACAGCTTCCCGTCGTCTGCGACCAATGAGGAAGACGTTACAACCCGGAATCCAGCTTTTTATGACACGCTGGCGTTGGAGGTTATTTTTTCTGATGCAAAGGTTTTATGGCCTTGTAATTTCCTACACAGACGGCGGACTTGACCCTTTTCTGATCCTTCACTGATTGCCAAGCCTGCTGCATCAAGTAATTAATTACAGGATTAATTAAAAGGAGTTCGATCATTTCCATTCTGATGATTAATATTTTTTGAAGAGTAATGTTGTTTACAGAGACTTCCTAATCCATTTCATTTATCGTTCTCGGTTGTTTTATTTTGGATATTTAAAATAACCTCCATCTCCGGTGTTCAGTTTTCTTTACAACGTATAACTTTGTTTTTTTTAGAGGGTGAGCTTCATTATTAGCATTATATTATTTGAAAACCGTCTCAAAACAACAATATTATTGTTTATTAAAATAATGACCTCGTGCTGTGAAGAATTGATGCAGAAACTCAAGCTAAATGAGCCACAATGAGAAGTGCTGCGTTCACTGTCATGGAGATACTTTTCACCTTTCTCTATCAAACATCCTCTTTATTGATCTGATCTATATTCAGAGAAACTGGTTTTAGTAACAACTGCAAGGTATCAACAGGATGTTCTTCCTGGCATTTGCTCAGCCTGCAACACAATTAGCTGAAATGAAAAGATTCAACCTGCCAGACAATATAATCCCAGAGCAACATTCGTCTTCATGCCACCTTCAAAGATCCGACTCTGATCTGCAATGTTCTCCATTTTCTTTAAGAAGTTTTTGCTTGCTTTACATTTTTGCATAGTGTCACCATTCAACATGCCATTTGCTGGATTTCTGTTCCACTTTTTCAAATGTCTCATTATGATATTCGCACAACTGAAGGCAGAAGAAAGCGAAATGGAGGAAAAATTATAGTTTGAAAAATCGGACCAAACTCCAGCAGAAATTTTAAGCCGTGTGGTGTTTTCATCTTCGACCCTCAGACGTAAACTGTAGAAAACCAGCATCGTTTGTATGAAACGGAAGGGGCTGGGGAACATCCACGTTCTCCATCAGACCAGAGAAATTTCTTCCATATGTTTGCTGTGACGTCTTTCAGCTTCCTTCAAACAATGGCTTTCTTCCTGCCACTCCTCCACGAAGCACATTAAGGATCGATGACTAACGCTGCGTTCCAGTTGCAGAGGAAGTGGGAATTCTGAGCTGGGTTTGACGCAAGACCCGCGTTAACGGCGTTCCATTTAGGAAGATGAAATTTCAACATGACGACGCCCATAAACATTGTTTCCAGTAGCATAACGGTGGTTTGAAGCTTTACTTTTCACCTCTTTTAGTTTGTTCAGTTTAGAGCTGCAGGCGCTAAATGCAAAGCTGATTTTGGACGCACTTTTCCACCGCGTCTTCCTGCTGCTGGTGTGAGGAGCGGGCATATTGAAACGCCGTAACCGGGGGCAGTCGGAGTCGGTCCCAGTTTCCCAGTTGGAAATCCAACTGCGGAGGACTTTCCAGTCGATTTTTCGGACTGGAAAGTCTGAATTTCCCAGTTCAGAGAGCAACTGGAACGCAGCATCACAGTGCTGTCAACAGCCTGAGCTGCAGATCTGTCGGCTGTTGCCGTTTGCTCTTCAATGCTCCCTTCAGGAACAGCTGGATTCATCCTGAGATTAAATTACACCCAGCTGGACTAACGCAAATATGCACAACTTTGAGTGTCTATCACATAAAATCCTATTGCAATACGTCACAGTTTTTGGTTGTAACGCGACAAAATGTGAAGAAAAAAAAAAGTAATAGTTATTGGGAATCCAAGCCAACTTCCACGTTTTGCTTCAGACGCTCACCAGCAGGAATAACAGTCAGTCTGTTTGGATAAACAGGAATCAATCAGAGGCTTGGAAAAGAGATGATTGACCTGCTGCCCCCACCCTGGTCATAATGAACCTGCTGAGCTAGTTTTCACATGTCCTCCTGGTTATGTTTACATCCATCCCGCCGCTATCCAGGCAACGGCCTGTGCTGTCATCCAGCCGGTCGCCAAAACACACCCAACTCTGCATCCAAGAACTTTTTGTTCTCCTCTTGTGTAAGAGTATTTTTGTGTGATTTCATACCTTTCAGGAAGTGAGAAGTGTCAAGTATTGAGTTTCTTTCCAAGTGCTATTGAAACTGCTCTTAAGTCTTGAATCTATAGGACATGAACAGACAGATCAGAGATGATTCACCTGCATGGTAAGCGATGGAGCCTTTGTTCCAACCTGGATGTTTGTCCTTTGGATAGTCCTGCAAACCAAAAGACAAATTACCTAATTAGAAATAAATCCATAGAAAACATTAAAAGTGTCTCAATGAACCAAGCTAAGCTCTTAAACCATTTGAGTGTCAGCATGAATCTTGTGCTCAATTAGAAAAACTGTATCATCTTCCATCAGATGCAGCCTCTAAGCCAGGGGTGTCAAACTCAATTTCACCGAGGGCGACTTCAGCATATTGGCCACCCTCAACGGGCCACATTG
>NW_006800125.1:0-43284 GCF_000485575.1 Poecilia formosa | reverse complement strand
CTTCTCTGCTTTGTTTCAGTTTGAGGTTCCAAAGTTGATGATGTGAGACGCAACGCATGAAAATTTCAACTGAGGTTTGCATTCAGATGCCTTGATTCTGAGTACAGACCATGACACCACAGAACCCTTGTTGACCTTTAGTAAACACCTGTGATGTATAGAACATGCAAAATCTGTTTCTGTCTGGTTTCAAACCAGTGACCTTTTGCATGTGAAGCAAACGTGATAACCACTACACTACAGAAACTCATGCTCTATGCAGTGTTCCTGGTAGATGATCCACATTTTGTTAGAGACTGACGTCAATGATGGGCATGGAACAATGTCAAATACTTACAGATCCTCTCAGAGAGCACAGAAACTTGGTGAACAAACTGTCAGACTTATAATTGTGCCCAATTTCACATTACAGTCCATAAACTAAGCCTGGGATCAAAAAAATGTATTAAAGATGTCATTAGCAGAGACAAATGGTTCTACAGAGACTTGGTTAAATGGCTAAAAAATAAAATCAATACTTACAAATAAAAGATGGTTCAAAAATAAAATTAAGACATTAAAATAAAAATATCTCTGAAATACAATCACTTGAAAATTAAAAATGGTTCAAAAATAATATCAGCACTTCAAAATACAAAATCTCTGGAAAATAAAATATTATGTATGTTGTTTTGAAAAACATTGGAATATAAGCACTTTTATCAAATCTCCATTGGTAAGATCATGTAAGTTCTTCTTAAATCCATGGAAACTCAACAATTTGTAAGGTAGGTGAGTTAGCTCAGCAGGTTAGAGCACGGTGCTGGTAATGCTGAGGTCATCGGTTCAAACCCCATATGGGGCAATTCATGTCTAAGGTCTTTCAGACAATCAACACTTCAAAATAAAGGGTTCAAAAATAAAGTCAACACTTCAAAATAAATAAGGTTTCAATAATAACTACGCTTTACAATTAAAAAAAATGGTTCAAAAATAAAATCAACACTTTAAAATAAAAAATGGTTCAAAAATAGAATCAACACTTTACAATAAAAAAAATGGTTCAAAAATAGAATCAACACTTTACAATAAAAAAAATGGTTCAAAAATAAAATCAACAGTTCAAAATGTATAATGGTAACTGTTTCTGTCTGTTCAGTCCATAAACTAAGCCTGGGATCAAAAAATGTTTTGAAGATGTCATTAGCAGAGACAGAGGCTTGGCTAAATGGCTAAAAAATAAAATCAATACTTACAAATAAAAAATGGTTAGGAAGCACATTACAAACCTTTGGTTGAAATGGCGTGTTATATATGTAATATATGTAAATTTAATACCTTCACACTCTCTCAACATGCATCTTCTCTCCTCTTCATATTTATAACACTCTAAAATAACATGCTCTATTGTTTCAAACTTCTCACAATAATCACACTTTCCAGTTTTATGCTTCTGTATTTTAAAAAGTGAATAATTAAGCCCTGTATGACCGAACCGTAACCTTATTATTCTTTCCTCCTTCCTGTTTCTTCTTCCCTTCCTTTTCCTTCTTATAAACTTATGAATTTTATAAAAACGTCTTCCTATTAAACTTTCATCCCACCTTCTCTGCCATCATCAGCTCCTCTTTGACTTTACTTTTCCCCTCAGATTTACTTGTCCTAACTGCAAAACTAATAGGATTATGTTTTGCCCTCTTTGCTATTTTATCAGCCCTCTCGTTACCTACTACCCCTATATGTGCTGGTACCCATACAAAAACAACTACTAACCCCATATTTTGTATTCTAAATAGAGAATGATATATTCCTAATAAGATGTCCATCCTACCATCTGTATTATTATATTCTATGCTCAACAAAGCCGAGCTTGAATCTGAGCAAATTATTGTTTGCAGTGGTTTTACCTCCTCTATCCATTGTAATGTCAATAGTATAGCTAACATTTCACCTGTTTAAATTGATAACCCATCCGTAATTCGCTTCCCTATTTTCAAATTGAATTCTGGGATTGCAAAAGCTATTCCTATTTTTCCGGCTATTCTTGATGCGTCTGTATAAATTTGGAGATGCCGACAATAATGATTTAAATGTGATTGCACTGAATATCTATCTACCACATTAGTTTTGTCTTGTTTCTTTACCATTATTGATATATCTACTATTGTTTCTGGTAGAATCAAGGGTGGTATAATTGATATTGGATCTGTTTGACTAATTTCTAGAGTATCCATTTTAAATTCCTTTACGTCCTTTTCAATTTTCCATCCATAACTCCTCATCTCTTTCTTTTCCTTTTCCCAACATGATTTTAAAATTTCCCGAGTTGGATGATCACATTTATTACCCATCAAATCCCTCTACCCAGATCATATTATATGCTTTTTCAATATCGAAAAATACTGCCACTACAGTTTCTTTGTTTACTTGAGCTCTTCTAACTTCATGCTCAAGACATAACGTTGAGTCATTAGTGCTGCTCCCTTTACAAAAACCACAATGATAATTAGAAATATATCCCTTTTTATTTAAATAATACACTAATCTATTATTAATCATTTTTTCCATTATTTTACATAAGTTCGAAGTTAATGCTATTAGCCTATAACTTTCTGGTTTTGAATGATCTTTTCCTGGTTTAGCTATCAGTACAATAATAGATTCCTTCCATAACTCTGGTAATTTTCCCTCCTCCGAGATTTTATTAAATAATTGTAATATTATATCTTTTGACTTATCACTTAGTTGACTTATCATTCTATACCAGTGACACGGGCTTCTTTCATAAGTTTAATTTTAATTTTTAACCATGTTTTATGCCTGGACTCACTGCGTCTGGCTTTTTCTGGTACAGAATTATGATGCATGTCTTGCATCAATGGCATATAAGTTGGATAAAGTCCGACGTGGCTGTTCAGACTGCAGACGCTTTGAAAACAATCAGATATGTATACGATTTAGCACCACAGATTGGATTTTTTGGAGGGGTAAAAAGATGGGAACCGGGCTGTTCAGACTGTAATGAAAAAGTCGGATATCGGTCGAATTTGACTGCTGTGAGAACCCAGCCTAAGTTAGCCAAATACCAAAACCTTTTCTCTGTCACCACAAAGCTTCCCAGAGGAGACACTCCTCTGCTCCACCTTCAATATCTGATAAATATTTTTTTTTTTTTTTTGATGAGCTGAAGACATTTATTTGAGCCAAAGGACATCTGTAATGTCTTCCCTGCCACGAATACGTACATGAAATGGCTTGTTTACAGGTAGAAGTTAAAAGAATGTGACAACAGAGGCGGTAATAATGGCTTGGTAAAAAAAAAAAATGGAGGGCATGAATTGGGAACAGAGCAAATTGAGAGTGCTGGAAGGAAAGAAACATAAAGTAAGCCAACACAAACACAACAGACCCATTGACACTTTGCCCTTACGGAAGAAAACAGAAAAGGAATCCACAATAAACAATCGCTCATTTATCCAGCGTACTTAACCTCTGAGCGACTAATAAGCTCGCCAAGCTCAGGTTACGATGATAGTGAAGAAGATGTTTTGATTTTTGCAGCAGGAGGTAATGCTTCCCATCAGCAGCCTGATGCCCTTACAAGAGAAGATGTGAGAAATGACCCTCTGATGGATTTATAATTCCTCAACTAACCACAGACACGGCAAGAAAAACAATTCCAGGAAAATAATCAACCAAATGACAGAGCGCTATTCTCTGCCCCGTCTGACTTGAGGGTATAACAAGCCCACACAGAGTAAGTCAGAGCAGCACAGACGGGGCAATCTGAGCGTCAGCAGCAATAATTCATCATCTCCTGGGCTGTGGGTGCTATCACAGCTGGCAAAGCAGCGCTGCGACTCCGATGACTGATGCTCAATCAATTAGAGGCAAACAGTCGAGAGCAGCAAGCGAAAGCTTGCAACGACATCGCATTCCATATCCTTCGTATACACACACACAAACGACATGATAAGTGCCCCCTCAGCAATTACTGCAGCGTTTTATTTATATTAAAACAGGATGTGCTCAGTGTTCGTGATGACTTCACTTGAGGCGAATGACGGCAAACATTCAACGAGGCTTATTTCCAAAATATATATTGCTTATTAAATTTTTATGAGGGGAAGAATTAAGTAAGACTTTACATACCATAATTCATTCCCATCTACAGAAGGAAGGAATATTTCTAGAAAAAAAATAATCTGATCTTATCTCTATGCCATTTTGAACTGTAATCCCTCCATAGTGGATCAGCGTGTAAATGGAAGAAACAACTTTTGATGGAAAACCGGACATGGAGGCGAAATGAGACAATATTTATTCAGTTGTTAGCTTTTCCTCTAACGCCCATCCATCACTCGCACTGGAAACACTGAGAGCAAAAGTACATACGAGGGAGACGGATGGCGAGGTGTTTGAGGAGGGAAGAGGAGCGTTTAATAAAACACGGAGCGCGTGCAGTGAATTAATCTCTGGATTGATGTAAGGCAGCGGCGCTCACCCTGCGTGCCAGACCCAGGGCGATGTAACACTTCTCTCCAGCGTCTGTGATCTCCAGCTCGTAGTAGTGGAAGCGAGGGTTGAGGGGTCGCCGAGCCTGAGCCAGGCCCACGTCCATGATGCCCTTCCCTTTCCCCATGTACTCCAACAGCTGTGGGTGTGAGAAGAAAAATGGCCCCGACATCACTGGCTGACATCAAATCAATGATTTTAAAATGTTGCACAGAGATCAATATGATTTGTATTTTAATTTTGAGAGAGAAATTTGCCTTTTAAAGGGCAGTGTTGGGTATTCTCCAGGGACAGCGTCATTTTATAGCACAAACAAACAAGTGTGCTACCTTCAGTTGTTATTAAAAATGCTTTATATGTCAAATATAACTTTAAAGAAATGTGACTTGGTAATTTTAAGAAATTAGGTCTTTGTCTCTTTAAAACTCCTGCTCTTTCTGAAACGCCTCCTTCAGGAAGTCATTACAACATCACTCCTCCATTAACCCTTTAACAACATTTTTACCAGCATTACACTGAGAAGTAGCTCATATAATGAACTCAGCAGAAGCTCGTTTCCACCAGGTGTTTGCTAATTTCTGCTGGCTAGTCTGAAGGAGCAGAGTGGGGGAGTCAGAGAGAGAACTGCTTTTTAACGCGAACGCTTTAAAACTTGTAAACTGCAGCTCCGAGGAGAAGCTCCGCCTAGAAGGTGGAGCTATGTCCACCCAGGCTTTCTGCACAGCTGAATGGTTGCCATGGAGATTAAAGGGTTTCTCAAACATGCATGAAAGACTCAAGACAACGCTCCAGGTATATTTTTAATGAGAATAAAACTTAAAGCAAAGAAAAGTCAATTTTACACAACACAGCTCCTTTAAGTAATTTTAGAGAAACAGTTTCAGTCTTCTGTCCAAAGCAACTGACTTTTACTGCTAGAAATAGATGCTCTGCTTCCTTTTCCTCTGAATTTAAGCGAAATAGTTCCCTTATATGCAGCAGAAAGATGTCATCTTCTCCTGAACTTGTTGGAAATAAAATAAACTCTCAAGAGAAGTGAAAGCTAGCAGCCAGTCAGACATACACTTCCTGCTTTAGCTGACCTTAGCCATCAAAATGAAAGCATTCACATCAGCTGGATAAAGCTCTGCGTTTTATTCAGATGTAAACACTTAGGCACATCTGGAGCTCTTCCAGCTGAGCTGCCTCCGTGTTTCTAAGCTTCATGGTTCGAGTCATCCGGCTGCGTCAACCTGCCAGATCCATTGGGTTTCTGCCTCAGTTGTGCAGCAGCAGCAAATAGGTTTTATACCTGTTTGATAAATATTCAGGCGGAGTCACATTTACCTGGTGAGGCAGATTGATTCAGTGTACATAAGTCCAGTTAGTCAGCTTCCATCAGCCTGTGAAAATGAACTCAATTCTTCAGATAGGAGAGCAATTATAGACGATAATGTCGCAGTAAGTCCAAACTAACCCTTCAGTGTTAAACTGTTTATCTGTATGGAAATCGGTTTTGATTGGTTTGAAATCCCCACCTGGTGTGATGCTACGGTTTTGGAAGCGGCAAACCGGACACACAACATGATGCTACCACCACCGTACACAGCAGTCGTTTTCTTAGCTTTTAAAACCTAATTATGTGATTGGCCAGTTTGAGGTTGGGGATTTGTTAAAGCCGCTCCAGAAGTTTGTGTTTAGGATCATTGTGCTGTTGGGACACCTAGTTTTGCCAAAGAATCAATCATCTGTGAAATTAGAGATGAGGAATTTGGTTAGCAGTGGGATCAGTAAGTGTGCCTCGCCAATAGGATTCTGACTGCTTCTTTATCCATAAATTGATTTTCCAAAAACCTTTTTAATCTAACTAGGCCATTTTTTTGTGTGCATTTACATGATACCAGGCCATTTATATTGATCAGATCCCCTGACTCTGAATTGCTTCTCCTCGTGTAGGAGTGCTGCTGTAATCTGGGGATCTCTGCCCCCTGCAACAGGAGAGTCCACAACGTGAGGAAAACTGTGAAATCCCACCATTAATCTCTATGAAAAATGCGTGAAAAATGTACAAGTAAAGTTGATTTTAACCAAAGTCTACTGAGCTCAACTCCCAACTCTGAGAAAAAGCAGGGCTTTGATTGGGATCAGTCGGCAAAGACATAATCTATGACAGTTTCATAGCTGCTTAGATCTGGAGCCGATTTAAAATAATTTCTATGGTTATTAAAATACATAGACCTGTCTCGTAGTAAGGATAACTACACACACATGCTCCAGCTGCAGCTCTGTTATTAAACATTAGGTATTAATCAACAACTCTGGGCAGCTGCGAACACTTACACCTGTATTCGACAAAAAAAAAAATGTAGCAGTCAAATTATGTTGATCAGAGTGTCTCTTTCTTTCTCCCTCTCAATGGAGACATTGATAGCAAAAATCAGTGATTCTTTTAATTAAACATTTCGACAATCATTGCAGGATTTAATGTATCTGAATGTAAACTCCTTAAAACCCTGTAAAATGCAGCCCGAGTTGGTTTAAATATTGTTTTTTTTTTTTAACTTGTGGGGGTTTAAAGTTAAGAGAAAATATAAACTGCAGAGGATGTAAACTAGTTTACTGAAATGAAAGGCTGGGAATGTTCAACCTGTGAAATTATATTAGAAGTCAACTGTGAATTTAAAATGCACTCTTTTTCTGAAATTCATTTAACTTTTATTTCCACTCTGAAAAAGAGAACGATTTCAATAAAGCCTTAATAATAAACCCAAATTAATCTTAGTGTCACGCCAACGATGTAGTTTATGTCCATTTCTGACCAGCTGGAGCTAAAGCCATCTTTCATTTCCTCTGTAAATCATACACATCATAAAGAGACTGTAAAGCTTTAAAAGGTAATTTAATGACTGCATTGGCTGAAGGCATGGCACCTCAAGTTTGTAATGTAAAAGAAAAGCAGGAGTTTATAATCTCCTGCTTGTGTAAACCTGCAGTTTTCTGCACCAGCATGACGGCAGATTTTATTTGTGAAAAGGGGAGATAAAATATTATTTTAAGCCATCTAAGTAAAACATAATGAAGAAAAACCTAAGATCATCTCATAAACTATTGCCAAATAGTTTTAAACACCTCTCCGATGTGGAGCACTGTTAATGTCGCGGTGGAAAATAAGTGTTAACGTTTCCTGACACATGTGAGTGCGTTTGGGTCATCAATGGAGGGAGCTTGGGTTGCACCACCTGCTAACACTAAAGCTCACGTCTGCTGCTTTAATCTGTCGGGTTGTCACTTCTAGACTCAACATTGAGAGCTGCTGAATGTGTCGGGACAAGCCGGGCTAAAAATCCCAGGAGATTCGGAGATGCACAGCGTGTCGGCGCAGTTCACAGCCAAACCATCACTTTCTGTTGCAGCTGAACTAAAGACACGCCACTCTGGCTCCGAGATAAAACAACGTCGATGGTTTATTCATCATGCTGAGCAAGCAGAGTTTGTTCAGTAGACTGTTTATGCATGATAGTTTGTACAGTGAATGACAAAACTCCCAGCATGAGGCCTGCAGCACGGTCAAATAAGAGCCTTCAAGTTAAGTTTTACAGTTAAAAGTTGTTCTATTCAAGCTTCAGAAAAAGAAATTAAAAATTGTTTTAGCCGGTTAACTAGAACCATTTTTATTTCATTACATTAAAGGTAACTTTTGTAAAAATATCTCTTTTTGCATATTTGTTTGAACTATCACTGTCCTGACAATACAATATGAGATAATCTGTGAGAAAAAAACAAAACAAAACTTCCTTCTCCCAGTACTGTCTGCACAAATATAGTAGCGCATCAGAAACAACCAGAGCAAAGAGGAGGGTTTTAGCGCTGTCAATTACCCTCGTGTACAAGGCGCTCGCACCCCTTCACCCATTTGCTCTCTCCTAACGACAGTTTTCCTATAAAACCACTGAATCCAGCTTCGCTGTGCTATTCCCAGGCAGTCAGCAGTCGTTACGGAGAAGCCCAGTTTCCACTGCTTTTGTCCCTTCTCCGCTCTGAACTGCAGAGCAGCAACAAGACGCTGGAAAATGAGAGATCACACGATAAAGCCAGTGATGCAAAGGATGAGTGGTATTATATCAAATACTGGCGTTCTCAACTTCCAGAATTAATATTTTTCCTCCATTGCTCTTCTAAACGTCAAAGTGAAAAATGAACAGTAATCTAGATTACTTTAAACACACTCGGTGTGGGTCACCAGGTCAGATACATAAATCATTTGTGTAGATTTTTTTTATATCTCAATAAATCTTAACCACACCAGATTGTAGCCTTATAAACATTCACATTAATTTAGTATCTACACACGTTATGAAAGTGACTGTCCAGTAATCATGGCTGCATGATTCGCACTTCTTGGTCTAATCTGTGATTTAACCACATTAGACACCTATGGTGTGCTCCCATTCAAAGGAGGAAGGTTTAGTGGAAGAACAGGAACAGATACACTTTCTGTAGATAATAACTATTGAAATCTAAAGCTCACAGTACATCTAACAGCTTTCACAACTATATGCAGGGGAAGCCTTACTCCCTGAAGCTTAAGCAACTCTGCAACACTGATATGATCCGTTTAGTCAAGGTGTATAGACTGCTCAGTTCATCGGATCAGGGACATTCAGCTGACGTAGAGGCTCATTTGCTTTCTAAACGATCTGCAAACTCAGAATAAACAGAGTGCTGCCTGTGTGCTGCAGCATCTAGATGGCGCAAGGCTGATGCTGCACAGAGCAAGTGGAGATAAGATGACTCAGGATGAGCAGAAGTACGTCTGAGCAACTTTTCGTTTCATATGTTGCATCTCTGCCTCTCTTTCTTCTATGAGCTACAGTGACTGACAATAATATTCATATAATTTGACTTTATAGGTATTTTATGTGACAGACCAACACAAACATAAACATGGCTATTTATCTAAACTGATACAGCTTCACGAAAACCAAACACAGCAGATCCTTCAGTCTCCTTGAGGACAAGTTTGAATCACATTTAGGTTGCAAAACTCAACAAGGACGACGATATTCTGAGAAGCAGCTAAAAGATCCTGGTAACCCTGAGGAAGCTGCGGAAATAAACACCTCAGGTGAAAGGACACCTACTAGTTATGCACTCCACAAATCTGGGTTTTATGGAAAAATTAAGGGAAAAAAAGCCATAGTACAAATAAAACTTTCAAGAAGTCAGTGTTTTAAATTCAACACAAGCCGTGTGGGAGGCAGCGCAAACCTGTGGAAGAAGGTGCTGTGATTAGACGAGACCAAAACTCAACTTTCTGGCCAAAATACAAACAGTCTTCACGGAGGAAATCCATCACCCTAAAGAGTTTCATAGTGAAACATGGTGCAGGTTCTATCATTTGGTATCATTTGGTGCAGGTTCTATCATTTGGTAGAGACTCATTCTCTTCTGGGAAGGTGGGTAGTGCTGAATACAGGAAAATCCTGGGAGAAAACCTGTCATTAAAAGCAAACGACTTAAGACTGGAGCAGAGCCAAGGAGACAACAACCCTGAACATAAATCAATGGGGTGGTTTAGATTCCAGCATATTGATGTATTAGAACAACCTGGTCAAAGTCTAGACCTAAATCTGACAGAATCTGCAGTAAGTCATGAAAGCTGCCGTTCACAGACAATCCCTCCATCAAATCTGACTGAGCTTGAGCTGCTCATGAGCTAAGCTAAATGACTTAATAGAATGTAGATCACAGTTTTCAGATTTTTATTTGTGAAAACTAAAAATGAAACTTTGCACAATTTTCCTTTCACTTCGTAAAAACGCTACCTTGTGTTGGTCTAACGGATTAAATCCTAATACATAGACGGTTGCAGAAGCAATGTGACAAAATGTGGAAAAGTTCAGGAATAATAGCTACTTTTGCAAGGCACAGAACGTTCCGTTTTGTTTTTTGATACATTTTTTAAGTAGTTTGGGTTTTTTTGGGGGGAGCGGGGGGACGAAACCTGCCAAAATATTCAGAGGGAGACTTGGTAAGTGTTTCTAGGTGTGAGGTTTTCTTTGCTAAAGCTAGAGAACGGGCATATTTAATTAACTTCACCCATTTAACACAGCACTTACATTATTTATTCAGACAATTTATCATATTACTTCTTTCTTTTTAGTAAAGGTGCCTTCAGTACTCACTAAAAACTCTCATGGACAGAATGAAGAAGAATCCCAGCCCCATCTAAATGCTAATTTTCACACATAGAAACCTGAAGAGGAGGCCTTTGCAGCTCATCTTCGCCTGATTCCACCTCAGTTTTTAAACGTCCAACTTTCAGCTGCTATGAAGTGAAGTGACTGAAGTGAAGTGACTCACGCAAAGAAATCTTTGCACATTTCCCTCAGGACTGACAAACCCTCTGACTGACTTACCGTGCCCGTCACTTTGACGTCATGGAGACGGCTCCAGTCCTCCTCATGACTATCAACTATCATCTGTCCATCATCCTCCTCCGCCCTCCAGTCAGCATTCAGGTCCAAAACCACTTCCTCCCCCAGCGAGTGCATCCCCACTGCAGGGTAGAGATCTTCAGGAGACGCTGGGATCTCAACACTGCCGATCTGAGCGAACGTTTGGAGAGCCAGAAAATGTTTAGACGCGCGCCCGGTAGGGGTTTGTATGTGAAAAACAGGACACTTACTTCTTCGCCATTCTTGGTAAAAAACACTGTTATCTGTCCGTCATCGGAGTCGAACGATATTCCACAACCGATTTTGTCGCCTCTGCAGCATTTGGCACCGAACTGCTGTCCAACGGTGCTGCCATTATAGAGCCTGCAGGGAAGAGACTCCGACGGGTTACTTACCATCATCTAATTCCAAGACACTTTGAAGAGAACTGAGCAAAAAAAACCTAAGAAGTGCTGAAATAACATGCAGCGATTTGAAACAGAATTAATATCTCTTCAACTTGTTACATTAAAAAAGCAAATTGTAATGTATTTTTATTTGGATTTATCATAAAAAAGCATAAACTAATGAATGACTGAGGAGGAAAAGAAGAGGGGATTGTTTTGGTAAGTTTGCAGTTGTGCCATACTCTTTCCATCTTAAATGTTTCAAACAAAGCTCCAAATGATGTTCAGATCTTGGAATATTATACTATATATAATTTACAGCATACTGTATGCTACTTCCCAGACTGGCTGGATTTATACTGAGCTCAAATTACAGAGGTAATGCTAGCAGAAATGTTAAAGTAAGGAATGAATAAGTAGCACTTCAAAATCACAAATCACACCACACTTGAGATTCTTATGTAAAAAAACCAAAAGAAACAACATTAGTCAGTCACATAAAATCCCAACAAAATACAAAGACACTTCTAACTGTAGTTTCACAAAATGTGGAAGAGTTAGCAAGGCTTGAACTGAGCCAGAGATGAACGAATCTGCAACCTTACAACACACTGTAAAGATCAAAACAAATCATCATGACCTACTTGCCATCATCAGCATGAAAAGCTACAGAGTTTGGGAGCCAGCCAGGCTGATGATCCAGCTTGTGGGACTGAGGCACCAAACCGACAGCGATCATCCCCCTCACTCCTGTATCATTGACAGTCACCTGGAAAGAACAAGGACTCCATTATTGCAAGATAAACACATGCCAAGAGCCAAAGAAGAAGCCTTCTGGGTGGGAATGCACGTTTATGTCTGGTATGTTGGGACAAACACGGGAATGTTAGAAAACGAGAAGCTGAGAAGAGATTTACCCTCTAGTTTTTCATGACAAAGTCGATTAGATTTTATTTTGCGATGAGTTCATTCTGTTTTTGCTTGATTACATTTCTAAGTCAACCATTCACAACTGTTGTAATAACTACATAGTGACCACATGACATCAGCCTCAGGGCGCCCGATGGGGCACATTTATAGCGCAATCCACGGAGACGAGGAAGAGGAAACTTTCAAATTGTTTCCCATGACCTCATTTCATCACTGGTTCAATGGGCGTAAAAAGTAATAAGCCTGCATTTCCCTGTAACCTACAGAGAAACCCCCACATCTCCAATCAGATCTCCAATCGGTAAACTTTTCACTTACTCCCACATATCTACCGTTTTCTTTCTCTTCCTGAGAACAGCTGAGTCAGAAGAATGAGCCGCCAGTAAGTTTCGGGGCTGAGAACGTCACCGCACATTAAACCAGCCAGGATGTAACTGTAAGGCAAGTTAGAGCATGGCGAACTCAGAAACACTCACTGTCCTTATTTGCTTGTCATGTACAGTATCTAGATCACAAAGAAATGAGCAAACGCTCAGAAACCACAGTGATGGCTAAAGATAACTGAGTCATAAGTGCCCAAAGGTCAAAAATTACAGCTCAAGCTTATCTTTATGCAACTATAAGGTCTGAATTTTAAATAATTTGTTAGACACAGATTAGTTGGGATCTTCTGGATATTGGTTAAATGTTAGGATTTGAGCCGATTGATATCATAATTAAAGTTTGGCATTCTTCAGAGCAAGCAGGCATAGTTCAGGGTCTTTTAGTGCAAATTCAACACCACAAAACGTTACGCAATGTGGATTTACAGACAGACAAACAGTTCCTCTGACAACGGTTTAAATTACCAAATAACTACAGCTATCTGAGTAATGAGCCTGCTACGTTTCTACTTGTAAAGAAGAAGTGTTGAGTGGTTTTACACATTTATTTTGAATGTTTCCTATGCAGCAGAAAATACGGTTCTGCTCAGAAGATTTCCCACATTCACCACAAATATCAATGTCGTCATTTTGGTGCTTTTAATGATGCAGCTGAACCGTTCTTTTTCCACTGTGGATTTATGATGCATATCTTTAAAGAGTGTTGGAATAGAGGCAACATTTTGAGTTTACTGAGGATTTTACCCAACTTACACAGGGTTAAAATTATATAATTTGGCTTAAATATATGCATATTTATAACTAATATTGAGTTAATTCAATTCTATTCTATTTCAATCCCAAAATAAAGTAGCAATATCCATTTTATTTTAAATACTTATAGCTGAGAGTAGGAAGGCTCTCCTGCAGTGGTCAGTATTGCAGCAGGTTGGAAGAAGCCTCTGACTCAAGAAAACTTCCTGAGTTGATTCATTTTTCTTTACACAATCAGCTCCAGAACAAAGAACAGAGGGAGAATAAGGTATTTCTCAAAGATGAATGACATAATCAAAGCAAAACTCCAGGTCTGACTTAGATGAGGGAATGGCATCATATCGTAACATGAAGCTCAAAAAAAGTCAATTCTACACAATACTCTGCCTATAAGACTTGTTTTGAGAAAACCAAACAGCATTTCGACACAAACATCTCATCAGCTATCATGAACTGGGGTGCAGGGCTGATGATTCAGGCTCATTCTGCAGCTACGGCACCAGCACACCCTTTGGTGTCATCGAGTCCATCATGAACTTCTTTATAGGAAACTATTCTAGAGTCAATCTGTGCAGCAGCTGAGCATCATGGAACAAGACAATGAACCCGAACACAGCAGTAAATCCACAACAGAAAAGGAGAAAATCAAGCTGTTGCGATGAATTAATAAAGCAGAGCTCTCACCCTGACTAAAATGCGACGGCAGGACTTTAAGAGAGTAGTACATAGACAACATGAAGAGATGTTGTAATAAATACTGGGTCAGAATTCCTCTATAAAGATGTCAGAGACTAATAGGCATGTCTACAGCAACTACTTCGACTCATTCTTGCTAAAAGGTATTGACTAATTTTGGGTTCGTCTATGATAAATAATGACAGTCTGGCATAGCTTGCATTTCTTTGTACACCTGAGGCAAGAATCTGGTAAACTTTCAATGAATTGCTCCATGCAATAGCTGAGTAAAACTCTAAAACTGAATGAGGGTGTACCCCATGACTGTGTATCACATGGTGAGTAACACTAAAGCTGCTGCTTTCACATTAATAGAAACATGGATCCTGTTGTACCACAAGAACCAGAGAAAACAGGAGTTCCTGTGTGAAAAGAACAATACAATAAGAAGGAACCATCAGCTCTTACTTCAAAATAGCGCCTCTTTTTTGACAAGGGTCTGCCCGACACGAAACAGCCGACCTCGTCCGAATCCCCATGATACCTACAGACGCGTCAGGATCAAGACAAGAGTTATTACTTCAGCTGAGAGCATGCAGCTTTCTCACTTTCAGCTTGCCCATCACTATTACCTGAGCATGTCGCCATCTCTGAACATATTCCTCCACCGATCCCGGTAACGCACTGCTCGCACATCACGAATTTCTCGAATTCGTCTCCTCCAGTTCAGAAAGCGATAATGAAGGTTTATGTCGTCCATGTCTGAAAATCATCCCCAGCCTGAGGCAGAAAAAAACAACCAAAAAAAAAAACGACACCAGATGCATTTAAAACATTAAAGCTAAGAAAAGACACAAAGACATGAAAGGTAGAAGATTGGAAGAAAAAAAAAATCAAACAAAAGAATCAAGTTGTGGGGTTTAAACAGAGATGTCTTAGTGGTAAGTAATTTTATGTGCATCATTGTTTTGTTTAACTTAATACAGTTTTCCGTTGAACTAAAACCAGACAACACTCTTTCCCACCCAATGTTGACCACAAGATGATCACCACTGTTGCTTAACAACAACATGTTTATGGATTTGATCCTTAGGCCAAACCCTTCCCTTTGAGAAGTTTGAGATTTTCCATTTAATCCCATATTCCAGAGACAAGTACAGGCCTGGACGTAGACTCAGCTGCCAATGGGCATAAACATAAGACCAAAACAGTTTTAACCGTGAGATGGTCTCGGGCCTTTTCCTCAGGTCTTTAGATGCTTAGTAGCACTTGTAAAAATGTACCGTTCTACAAAAAGGGAGTCTCCTAACCAAACTCAGGACTTCAGTTCTGAAAATCTAAAAACACAAATACCTCTATGAATGGTATATTAGAGCTCAGCATAAAATATTCAAGTAATTGCAAATTAGATCCAGTTAATTTTTTTTTACATTTTTATCCAGTGAATCTGTGCCTGGCTTTTCTGTAAACTAAAAAGCTTTTTATTAAAATGTTTATGGCGCAGTTTTGTAAATCTACATAAAACGTATCCAGAACGTAATACAAGTTATTATCATATATCTTTTTTTCATTACTATTTAATGAACCGTATATCATAACATCACCGGGTATCGTTGTCTACATACTTTACTGCATTGCCAATGGTAGAATAATTACTATCTTCTGAGTAAACTGAATTGATTTGTTTGTCTTTCTACCGACAAATAAATCAGCAGTATCATGCTGCCTGCTACGTCACCCTCATTTACCTAAAACTGAACTCTGTGCGTTTCCTTTAAAGAGGAACAATGACTTGGAAACCATGAGTCCTTTATGGCTAAACTGACGTCTAATACCAGTTAAAAGCGACTAATTACCTGGACTTAACAGGTCGTGTGTTCTGAAAAAGTAAATAAATACCGGAGATGCTCAGTTTTAATGGTGGTGTATGAATACGTCCTAAACCATGAAATTACGAGCCGCCCCTAAACGCAGCCTCGTAAAGTACACGCAGGAGGACTGTTGGCCGGCTAGCTGTTTCCAGCGTTAAAACATTATCGCGCCGTGGGGCTGATTATGAAACGAAAACAGCAGTTTACCCCACGTCACGCCGATGCTATTCAAAGACTCTTAATCTTACGCTGGTTTCTTACTGTTTTATAACTTGTAACGCGTCGTCCGTCGGGTTTTTCTTCTTAATTTCAGGAGGTGAAGTCTGTCACTTTATGTCTAACCTGCTTTCCCGGAAGTCCCGCCTCTTCAACCAATCAAATGTGAGGAATTTTTAACCCGCGCAGTGCCAAAGCGCAGTAGTTTTTAACGTATTTTACCCATTTTCTAAAAACGTATATGTATTTTTCTTTTAAATTTTATGTACTTATTTTGATCCATTTCATTTAGTTTTGCTTTTTACTTGTTTGATTTATGGACGTGCTTATTTTATTTTAAATGTATACTTTATAATATGTGGTGAGAGGACTATTTTTTTATTTCTGGCTTTTGTCTTTTTATTTACAAAATCAGTGTTGTCACAGACTGTGAATCAGAGACCACTGCCGTGGGTCAGTGACTCATAGAGTGCGGAATTTACATCCTGGGACTTTTTTGCCCTAAGCTGCTAATGTTACTCACTGAGCATTTAACGACACACCTTGACAAGTCATTTCCTCAGAAACTGCAAGCAAGTTTGAAATGCTTTGAAATCATTCAGGACACTGTTATTAAAGAAAATACATCACAGGCTGTACACTGAAATGTATCGGAATAAAATAGTTCAACTCTCTTGAAAGTAATATGTCAAAAATCAAATGAGGCAATTTAACTTGTGGATTTCTAACCTTGTTTCTATGGCTGTTTTTTATAAAATTAATGTCTGTAGTAACTATAATATGATAAATGCTTTTATAAATGAACTTGCAATCTGGTTGACAAATGTGTTTATTGCAACTACAAGATCTAAAGCCATTTGTTCTCCAATATAAATGGAACCTGGGTTACTATTAATCAGAGTAAATTTTAGTATTAAACTGTTTAAAAGGAAAATATGAAACAAATAACAGTTTAATGTGGAGCTTAGCCCCCAATAAAGTCAAAAGGTGGACTAGTTTGAGCTTCTGCCTTCTTCCTAGATGTTAAGTAGGAATTTGGATCTTGAAATAACATAATAATTTCCAAGTCAGAAAACCAGTAAGATTTATCAATTGTTGGCTTCAGTTCAAATGATCTCTGTCAGTTTTGTATGTATATTTTCGCTAAAGTTCTTTAAAACTTAAAAAAAAAAAGTCATCTGTGGATTGAAACTGTGGCATGAGTTTATTTTTCATTGAAATAATGAGCTAAATGCCAACCAAGAGCTTAAATCTTACTTATTTTAGCTTAAACTTAAAAATATTGTACCATCCATTTTCTTGTTGGATTTGAATCCACTGATCAAATGAGACATCAGAACTGCAAAATATTCCAGTACTAAAGTGGTGTAATGATCATCAAGAACCATCAATTAACCAACTGACAGTACAAGCTAACAGCAATGCATGTATCTGCATTTTTTTTACACTAAAACACGAAGAGGAAAAATATGCACAAAAAAGGGTTTTTTTGTGCATATTTGTGAAAATTATTTAATGTAATAAAAACCACCAGAATTAAAAATTGTGTAACTATTGCAAATATTTTAGCCATATTGGATTTGTGGAGTTTAGGGTTAGGAGGATACTTCTATATTTTGATCTTTAAATTCTGACTTTAAGGGGACCTTTCTGCACATTTTTCCAAATTTAATCTTAAAATGTAAATCTAAATAATTAAACTACATTATTAAGCCAGTGCCTAAAAGGTTTTTTTCTTCTTGCTTCATTTTAATTTCACAGAAGTCATGTTTGATCTGCTACTATACTTTTTAAAAGTATGAGATCTGGTGATCTAAAGTATTACTCATGCTAAATTTTCATTCAGTCACTGGGTAGACTGGGTTCTGTGCTCACTGGACTGGTCTATCACATTCAGGCATTGTCTCCGTAAGTAAATGACTCTCCAGATGGGGAAAAGTCAGAGCAATGGAGCGTTAAACACTGTGATTACCTGTGATTTTTGCCAGTGTTGAAAACACTACAGTTCTCCATGCTGACGGACAACAAACTGGTTGAACGTGTGTGAGTCTTTGTGTGTGTGTGTGTGTGTGTGTGTGTCGTGTCAAACTGGGGGTGTGCTCAGCTGCGTGAAAATGAGAGGAAAATCTAACATTCTCCATCTCGTACCCTCCCATATACCTTTACTCGCTGCTGGAGGCTCCTTAAAAGGTGCTGCCAGTAGTGTCTGTCTGCCTTATCATCACTGTCTTGGCAGGAGGAAATTATACCCAGCTGTTACAGACAGAGAGACTGCAGTCAGAGGAGTTAAAAATCTCTGAGGACAGAACATCTTTACAGAAACGCAGTGGTAGCCTCTATTAGGATGAAATTACTTATGGAAAGCCTTCAAATCAAGATGCTGCTGTGCGTAAACATCTTGGCGCTGCTCGTCCGGGAGGTTGCTCTGTCAAGCATCCTGACCACACCGTCCAGAGGATGTCCAACCTGCACAGGAAAGCCTGTGGATTTGAACGTGGCCTCTCTGGCTCCTGGGGAGCCGTGCGGCGTCTACACTCTGAGCTGTGCCCCAGGTCTGCGCTGTGAGCCTCCACAGGATGAGCCGAGACCCCTGCGTGCCCTGTTGGAGGGCAGAGGAGTCTGCAGCAACGTCAGCAGCACCACACCGACTACGCAGGTCTACCCTGCAGGTAAGGCACACAGAGCTGCTGTATTAATGACTGTTTCTAACTCATCTGTCGACTGGACCCTATACAGCTCTCCTTCAGTGTCATTTCAAATGTTAGGAATTTTTTTATTTTTTATTTTTTTTGCTGGGAGTTATGTGCTTTGTGAGGTAAAATGTGTTTTATTAGTCTGAAACTCTGTGCACACCATCAGCTGATGGTGTTTCAGAAAGAGTTGCTGCAGGGCTGAGTGGATGAATGAGTAACTTTGGTTTAGTGGTGTTGGCAAATTACCAGTTTACTTTGGAAGTGATTGGACAGCATTTTAGGCAGGAATACAATTTCTGTATTGAATGGTCAGAAAATAATCTCATTGTAACTTTTCATTACTTTCCCACAGATGTGGATTTTATCAATCTGACTGCTTTTTGTTAAACGTGGAACAAAAGGATGCGCAACAGCTACTTGAAAAATGTCCTTTTGCAACTTTAGCAAAGTAAATAATGTGTGTCGTATTTCCGTTTGTCTGATCTTAGAATCGGCGCCAACTGAGGAGCCCAGTGAGGTAAAAATGATCTCTCTCTGTTTCAGCAAACTGCAGACTGTGTGTCATACACTGTTAACAGTGCATATGTCCGTCTCTTCCTGCAGGCTCCCTGCCGCAAACTTCTAATGAAAGTCATCCAAGATCTTGACGCCCATTTATTTAAGTCCCGTCATGATATCTACATACCCAACTGTGATAAAAGTGGTTTCTACAAAAGGAAGCAGGTAGGACTCTAAATAAAGAAAAATCATGTAAGAAAATTCAAGTTTCATTCCACGTATTTAAACTAATGATATTTAGTTTGTGTTAGACAGACCACACAGGCCTTATTGTACTTGGTTGACTCACCTGAAAAGAAAATATCTGGCCAGGTGGATGTTTTGTGACGGTTAAGAGAAAAGTCAGAAAAATGTGGATTAATGGCAATAGAAAGTAAAACTGAAGTTGTGTGTTTTCCTACCCCTCCGATGTCCCTGGAGATTTTTTTTTTTTTTGTATAGTTTTGGCTAAATTAATGCTAATAGCTAAACATTTAGCCATGTTGTATATTTTGAGGTGAAGTTCCATTTTTATCTTTTTTTTTCTTTCAGTCGTTTTCATGACTGCTAAACAAAATAAAAATAATCTTTGCCCCATTTTAAATACGCTATCACTGCATCTTGATTAAATCATAATGTTGCCACGTTTAGATCTGCATTTTTCTGGATGTGCAAGGGAACTATGTGAAAATAATAATAAAAAAACTTTACTAAAGAAATAGAGTTGATTAAAATTAATATTGCTTACAATTCCAGCGCTGAATGTCACATACCACCTACCATGGCAAGAACTGAACTCAATCATGCCATTAATTAAATTTGTTTTATATATATATATATATATTTATGATGAAAGAGCAATTTTGTGTCTATGAGTCACAAGTGGAGCAAGAAAAAAAATGAACGACTTGCCCTCCTCCCACTTTCTTATTATGTAGCTCAAAAACAGTCACTTCCTGTACAACCTGCCTCAAACCAATTCTACATTTTTATTTTAGATGGACTTATCTTTGCATAAAAAGTCTTAAGTCAGTGATTTGTATGCAGTCATACACATATTCCTTTTCATAAGATTTTGTGTTCTTTATTGTCAGTCATCAGGCAGAAAATTGGTAGAGAAGAAGGGAAGATATACAGCAAAGGTTTCAGGGTCACGACCTGAAGCCCAGACTGAACTCCAGCTTATAGCCTCTGCAGCTAAAACCTTGTGGTGCTGCAATATATACACTTCTTTTTAAAGCCTTTAAATCTTCTAGTGTGAAACGTGATTCCTCTGACATTAGTGACATTGTGGTTCAACTCCATTTCCCAGATATATTATTTTGAAATAATATCAGGCTTTAAAGATTGAACGAAGTCCCACAGAAACAAGGCGTTTTTGATTAAGCTCCGATTTCTGCTCATTTGCTTTTTGCGTGCAGTGCTGGTCGTCTCTGGGGAAGCAGCGTGGGAAGTGCTGGTGTGTGGACGAGAACGGCCTCTCTGTCCCGCCGAAGACTAAACGACAGGGCAACGTGAATTGCTGAGGAGCAGGAAAGGCAACACAGATGAAGGAACATCGGACTAAAACCTGAACTCGCCGTTTCATATGTTTCATTTCTACCAGATGAAAGCAGATCTTCCTCCCCGAGGAGCTGCGCAGTGATCAAACTTTGTCTCCTGACGCCCTCTGCTGAATACACTCGGATTGTGCTGATTTGATTCTGTCACATTCAATGGAAATTGGACTGCAGCTAAAAATAATCCAGCTAAAATTATATACAGAATGAAAGCATGTCAATTATGAACCGAGTGACTTTAACACTTTTTTAAGCAAACTTCAAGAAATCAGTTACATAACATTCACAAGCTAGCAATGGGAAATTACAAACTCTTTTATGATTGTGTTCAGGTTCTGTGATATTTACATATTTTCAGTATGCTTTCCTTCGAAACCACTCTGTTTTGAAAGTACCTGCTGCATATAAAACATGTCGCCGTATTTATGTTACTGTATATACGTCTATTTATGTTAAATTGTTCATTATGTTAGTGTTACATATAAAAGCGAACACTAGGAGTCCTTTGAGGGAACTTAGGAATCTGAATGTTTTTTTATTTATAACATCGGTGACGTTTAATATTGGTGATGACGACTGATGATTTTAGGCAGTATTACAATAATGTCCTTGACAAACTGCTTTTTGTGTAAAGTATTGCGAAGTAAAATATTGTAAAAAAAAAAAAAAAGTTCTTTCTTTTCTGTATAAACAAATGGACTCATGATCAAGAAGTCAACCAGCTGCCTGAAAATGCAGCTTTAGGCTTCTTGTGTTTCCTGAAGCAATTCTTGCAGCTTTACAATTGGCTGCAATAAAATTGACGATTTTATTTCTTTACAAATGATAGTCATATCTTTTGAGTCAGCGTCTTGTATTGGACTTTAACATATGGGGAAGTGTTATCTGTCCTTTCTAAGAAGAGCCAGAACACTTATTGATAACATCTGAGGCTATGAGATGATTTAAATAAACATGTACTGATGAGAAGGAGATTAAGTGAAAGAAAGTACTGAATACCTTTCAGAAGATAATAAAAATATTAAAACATCAATATCTAATGATAGAGTTTTGAACCACAATTCAAAAGAATTCATCTGACGTATATTTGATGTATTCAAAACCATGTATCAATTCATATAAGTAATATCTAGACTGAGCATAATATCATCCTACTCTGGTTCATCATTTGCATAAACCAGATTAAAAAAAAGAGCAATTGATAAGCTGAGAAGAGTAACGCATTATAAGAGGAAGGACAAGAGAAAAAAAAAACCTCAGAGAAGTTCTTCAATGTCAGCTTCATAGCAGAAAGATTAAGGTTAAGATGGTGACAAAGATGAAGTCAGTTAATCCCAGTAATTCCAGTTAAACATTATCATGGCTCTGTTGAAAAATGCTAAAAATATGTAAAAAGTGTCAACACAACCAGAGGTTATAGTATGGAGCCACATTACTCAGTTCTGCAGCACAAACTCTGTTGTTATTATTATTTAATATTTGTAGTAGCTGTAGTATTAGTAGGAGTAGTCGTTGAATATTGGCTCTCTCACCGTCACCCAAATATAGTTATATAAATATTTTATATATTTAAAAAATAAATATATTCAGTTTCAGTTTCATAAAAACTGAAACCACTCTTGAGATGTTTGCTATCAAACTTTTTTTGGTCACTAAAAAAAGTCAGCAATTAGTCATTTAGCAAATTTAAATGTATTAATTTAAAACTTAAATGCACATCTACATTTAATATTTCTTAAAGGGTAACCTCAGGTGCTTTATTTTTAAATGACTTCCAAATGGCGGTAGAGTGCTAGTACTGGGGGCTGGGTGGGCCCCGGTGCTTCCTGTTCCTCACTGCGCCTCTGCTCAGGCCCATGTCTCTGTAAAATAAACAGGTTAAATTACCTCACTGCGGTCGTCTGTTAAGGTTACTCCCATACTAATACTACAAGGCGCACATTCATGAGATAAATACAACACCCACATAAATCTAGTTAATGTTTAATTACATTGATTGCAGTATATACTGTCCCTGAGCTGCGCTCTTGTTTCACTCTCTGTTACTGGACCGCACAGAACCACTGAGCTAAAGCCTCAGCTGCTGCTGCTGCTGCTGCTGAGTCTCCACAGGCGGACTTCAACTCCAGCCTGCTTTACATACACACAGGACTCGACAGGAGCAACAGCAAAGCCTCCTCACTCAGACCGAGGCACAGATAACCTGAGACAGCGCGATGTCTTCCCCCACTGCCGCCTCCTCCTCCTCCTCCTCCGTCCCCCCGGGCCCTCTGAAGCCCAAAAGGAAGACGAAGAAGAAGAACTTCGTGCAGCAGAAGGTGAAAGTCTTCCGAGCCAGCGACCCGGTGCTGAGCGTCCTGGTGTGGGGAGTCAATCACTCGGTATTCTAGCGAGCGAGCTTTGCGTTGAACGGCGATCGGTTTATGTGGCGCTCATTAACATTTCGCCCATTGATCATGCGCAGATTAATGACCTGGGCCAGGTGCCTGTACCTGTCATGCTGCTCCCGGACGACTTCAAAGCCAGCACGAAGATCAAAGTGATGAACCACTGCTTCAACAAGTAATGTGCTCTGCTCTCTTTGTGGGAACTCTCGCCCTGCTTCCTCTACGGCTGCACAGATTTTTTACATCCATTTATGTTTTTGTGTTTGTCATTAAGAGAGACACAAGACTTTCCAACTAGTATTAAAAGTATACGTTTCATACTACTGCAGTGAGAGCTTTTAACAATTGAAGTGTAGCAATAATAGTGAAACAAACATGCTATGGTTTGTTTGTGGAGCTGAGTTAAAAAGAAAGGGACGGTTTAGCCTTAAAACGTGAGGCAAAACTATTAAATGAGGGATTTGTTCGAACATTGTAAAGTTGTGCTGTAAAGCTGTAACCATTAAAAGATTGCTTTTCAAACTTATTGTGTAAAAACCGAGTGGCCTTTCAATAATCCCTTAATCCGTTCAGGAATCCAGACGTCAATAACAGAGGTAGAATGAGTGAGTTCACAAAAAACAAAAGGACTTGGGATTTTTTACTGTAGTGACATCCAGCAGTTCTTATGCGACTTTAGAAAAGAAACAAGAAGCGCGTCCCCTCAGAATGATGCTTCCACCACCATGCCACTGTGTTAGCTTTCCAGTACACTTGCACACTTGCATGTTGTCCGAAATGAGATTTTTAAATCTCAGAGCAGCGTCCTCCACGCCTCTGTCATGACTTACGGCAAACTTTAAAGTTGTCGAGTTGTTTTTGTTGAGTTGTTGTTGAGCAACTCCAACTCTGTGTCCTGGATGAACATGCACACGCTCATAAGGACTTAGGATTTGATTGAGTTTTTTTGCTCTGGTTCTAATGTCCTAGTTAATTTTTGCATTTTGTTTTGTTACTGCTTATATTTCTTTAATTCTTACAATGCCATTTTGACTTCCATTTTATTTTCTCTTGCCTCCTGTGCCACTGCCGTAGTGACGTTATATCCTGATCCTTGGTTCAGTGATCACCTCCTCTGTATTCCAAGTTCCCCTTCAGTCCTTTGTCAGATCCTTTTCAGTTCCTCTTGTTCTTTATATTTTCTTTGCTCGTTACTTCTAGTTGCTTCTCCTTCATCATTCCCTCTATGACTTTCTGTCTTTGTTAATCATACTCAGCTATAAACCGTAACAAAGCACCCCACAGCAAGATCACCACCATGTTGTGTTCAGTGTAATGTGCAGCGTTATTTGTTTTTATCTTGCCTGTGAGCCAAAAGGTTAAATTTGGTTTCATTTGACCAGAGGAACATCTTGGAAATATTTTCTTTTCTGCCGTCAAGGTCAGATTTGTGGAACGGTTTTTCCTGACCTGAGTTATGGATCTCTGCAGCTCCTCCAGAGCTGTCGGAGGAGCATAACGCTCCCTTCGTCTGGCCTGTGAGTTTAGGCGGACAGCCTCATCTTGATGGGTGTGCTGTACTCTTTCCATTTTCAGATGGTGGATTTTTACAGTAAAACACAATCTGCTTTTGTTAAAGTTCAGCTTGGAAACCGACTGAGCAAAAACCGAGTAACTGTTTGGTAATCCCATAATCCGTCCAGGAATGCAGTTCTTTTAGAGACTTCAATAACAGAGGTGGGGTGAGGAACAACAAATGTTTTCTCAGACTGAAAGGTTGTTACTTTAACTTTATTTACTGATGTGAATCTGTGTGCGTGTGTGTTTTTTTTTTAATGTGACCTGGTGTGGAAACAGGAAAACAGCGAGAACTTGAAAATAATGAAAGTGGACACCATCGATAAACTCTGACAGACTGTGGTGAACAGTGGCTCACCGTCCTGCTTGATCAAACTGCTTTTATTCCCAGGGAGAATCTTCCGGGCCAGTTTAAATTCAAAGAGTACTGCCCACAGGTGTTCAGGAACCTGCGAGAGCGCTTTGGCATCGAGGACCAAGATTACCAGGTATGAACACAACATTATTCAGGGCACAAATACGTGGATGAAGAACAAACCGTGTAATTTGAACAATGCTGAAACAGATCCTCGCACGTCTTTCAGCGTCCTCCTTTTGTGGCAGCTTTTTGTGGACGTCCTCCATTTGCATGGCTCTGTGCCTTATTTGCATGTGCCAGGTGGCTCACCGAGTTATCCTTCAGAGCACACAGGGAGCATTAGATTAGCACATGACAATGGGCAACATTTTGTACTAGCAGAGCAAAATCTGCCAGTTAAGTTTACTCAAGAAAAACAAAATGGCGTCTCTGTGTGAAACAGTGACACAGGATGTCTGTGCAAAATGTTCTGTTTTTCTGTTTGGATTGCTTTTTGAATTTGCAATCTAATTCAGGAGAAATGATGTGTCGATGACGATGTTCGTCCTGCTGGCTGACCTCTTTCTCCCTCAGGTCTCTCTGACCCGCAGTTCTCCTCTGAGAGACGAGGAGGGGAAGTACATGGGGCTGCGGCTCACATCATACGACCGCACTTTGGTGGTAAAAGAGATTTCCAGTGAGGAGGTCGAGGAAATGCACAGCATCCTGTCAGAGTATCATCAGGTACTGGCAAAAGCATGAGTTGTTTACCTTTTTCATCATTTGTTCTGGAAGATAACCTAGAACTTTTTTATGTTTTGGTCTCGTTAAATCGCAAAATTTTATGCGACAGGCTGCCTTTGCTGCAAATGAAATCAAGTAGAATCAATTGCCTTTAAAAGTAATTTAATAAGTAAATTATTATCTTGTGTAAAATGCACAAGTCTCTCAGTATAAATCCAGCTGTACTGGATGGTTTTCTGGAAACACGAGAAAGAAAACTCAGATTTGACGCTCTGGTATACGTGCAAAATGCCAAGTGGACAAAAGCAGCAATTCCCATCACTTTGAACTCAACGTCCCTGTGGTGAAACACAGTGGTGGTGGTGGTGGTGGCAGCATCATGATGTGGGAATGCTTTCTTCAGCAGGGAAAGAGAAGCTAATCCAACTGGATAAGAAACCTGGAAGAAAACTTGAGGTTTCCCTTCCAGCAGGACAATGACTCTAAAATTACAGTCCAAGCTAATTAAAACAGAATAAATACAAAAGCATGCCACACTTCTCAGATTTTTATGAGGCAAAAGTTTGAAACTCTAATCTCTTTATATTCATTAAACATCTACTTTTTTGCTAGTAAATCCCCCACAAAACAATTACAAATTATAAAATGATAAAATGTGGAAATGTACGAAGACCTTTGCATGACACTGACGTTCCTAATATGTAGATAATTTTACATTTTAAATCACATTTAAGATAGTAGTTGTCTTTAACTTTGAGCTGTTTCTGTTTGAAGAAGAGAATCTCACCCTTCAATATCCCTCATTTCCTTGGCAAAGACTTAACATCAAAGCTAAGAGACGAATGATTGTTTTCCTTCCCAAACAAACAGTTTTTTGTTTTTTTTTTTTTGAAAGCATCAGCATTAATTTAACACATAAGTTACAGAAAGAGGCACATGGAGACAGAGACGAAAGCTTTCCTCCTGTATCTGTGATGTGTGTCCTTTGCTCTCCGTCCTCCTGCAGCATATTGTCACCTCCCACGGCAGCACGCTGCTCCCTCAGTTCCTCGCCATGTACAGAGTGACAGTGGAGAGCGAGGACACCTACCTGTTAGTGATGAGGAACATGTTCAGCCACAGGCTGCCGGTACACAGGAAGTACGACCTGAAGGTGAGGGAGGATTCAGAGGTCGGCCAGGACAGCATAAATCACACTCTGCAAACCTGCACTATAATCAAGGAAAAGTTTATTTCTGTTCCAGTAATGTAACGACTAGCCAATAAGAAAGTACCATAATCATTTTGACCATTTTGTATTCAATAAGTGCAATACTGTGATAACTTTTCCGTTTAAAACCAAACAGCATAAAATTGTGAGTATAAACAGTTTTTTAAATACAGCTTTCCTACCGTAAATAACCACCTTTTTATTAAAAAAAAAAATTACAGTGAACGTTTTCACCGTGAAAAGCTTTCAAAGGTGTTCACCTGCATCAGCTGCCTGTGCAAATTTATATCAATTTGAGTTCAAATGAGCCACAGACACTCCAGCTAATTTCTTTTTTCCATTTTTCCGTGTTCAGGGCTCCGCGCTGACTCGAGAAGCAAGTTTTAAAGAAAAGGTGAGATCAGACTAAAGCTGTGCAGTCTTTATATGTGCAGTGTATATGTTAGTAATACTGAGTAAAAAAAAAAACCCTTAAAACAAACTTGTCTCTCACTGTAATAATAACTTTATGGCAATCCAGCTTTTAATTTGAGCAGATGTGATAGTGATAAAAAGACATTACAATATAATTGTTCTCTACTAAATTACTGGTGAAACTTATTGACATCTGACTTGGTTCAGTTTATTCACGACAGGAAATTGAGCTTCTTATGTTTCTGAATGTGGCAAGCATGTAAACATCGCCTCTTGGTTGCTATGGAGACCCCCGATTTGGGTTTGTGTGACATCGTTTGTTTATCGCTCTGGCTACAGTAGCTATTTTTCGACTTATGACTTATGAACACACTTTAATTTCTTTCTTTAATTCCATGTTCTCTTGTTGTTCCCATTTTGAAGAGTGACGAAGAGAAACAGACCGAAGTGTCCCGTTGTTTCCTTCATGCCACAGGGAAAAAGGAAATCATGGCAAGAAACCTGATAGATCTATTAGGAATAAATTAACAAATAAATGCTACGTTAAACTTACAGAATTGTTAAAGATGCTAAATTCAATTTAAGGTTGTATTGTTTTTAAAAAAAAATTATTTTAAGTGTGAGTTTGGGCTATTGCAATATATGCTGATGTGTTGGTTGCAGTACGTTTACTGAAGAAATGCAGTCAGAACTGTTTGATTTATGCATTCAAAACAAGAATTGGTCAGTGACAGATGAAGGATTATCCATGGCCAGTTGAAAATATGAAAAATCTGTTTGTTTTTTTAATGTGCCACTTTAGCCATAGCTATTGGTACACTGCTGTTGTCATCCTTTACTGGAGTAAAGGACAAGCAGACAAAGCAGGCCTAAATAAGAACACCAAATGCACAAAACCTTGTGTCACCTTTGCCAAACAAAACGTGGAGCACGACACTGTTTGTTCAGGTCAAAGAGCTGCCCACATACAAGGACGCAGACTTCTTGAATAGCATGCAGAAGATATACGTGAGCGATGAGGAGAAAGAGAAGGTGATGAACAAACTCGGCAGAGACATCGAGGTGAGGAAGTAATGCTCCTAGTGTCTGGGATTTGCTGTCTTTTTAAAGGTTTCTGTCGCTGAAGTTTCCCCCCGTTTCAGTTTCTCGTGCGCATGAGGATCATGGACTACAGCCTGCTGCTGGGCATCCATGACGCCGAGCGAGCTGAGAGAGAGGAGGACGACGACGTGGAGTCGTCCTGTGAGGAGGAAGAGGAGGACGAAAACGACCCGACTGCTCCTCCATGCTCCACTTCCCCTGAAGGAATCGCCGGCTACATGAGCTCGCTCAAGCCCATGGGTCCCGGGGAGTTCGACCCTTACGTGGACGTGTACGCCGTTCAGAGCGCCGTGGGTGAGTGGCACCTGAGCGTCACCTCACGCAGAGCTGCAAATGGCGAGCGCTCGCCCTGCACTTTGGCATCAATGTCACTCAACAGACGCCGTGAACCGTTCCCTCGTAGGTGCTCCCAGGAGGGAGGTGTACTTCATGGGTCTGATTGATGTGCTGACGCAGTATGATGCCAAGAAGAAAGCCGCTCACGCTGCCAGGGCTGTCAAGCACGGGGTGAGAGAGCGTTGCTCTTAAAAGCGACTGCTTAGCGTGGGGACGCAACACGTCTCCGGCGTGAAGGGTGGCTTTCATCCTCTGCTTCCTTGTTTTTCAGTCAGCCGTGCTTCTCTTTGTGCTTTGCAGGCGGGAGCTGAAATCACAACGGTTCATCCCGAGCAGTACGCCAAACGCTTCAAGGAGTTCATCGCCAAGATCTTTGCCTAGTTCAAGGATTGATCGTCTTTTGATGCCAAGCATAGCTGCACAACACCCACAAGAAACACTAAATATTTAAAGATTAAAAAATATATATAAATATGCAGAAGTATTTATGTTTATTAAACTTATTTAAAAATGTGCTCATATCAATCTGGAGCATAGTTCTGGCCTCAGACGTGCCAAACTCTTCCTATTTTCGGATGATGGACTGCACAGTCTCTCTGAAGGCTTATTTTACGCTGAGCTTCTTCAACGAGGTTTAATCTTTCAGGCAAAGGCAGCCGGAGGCAATTAACAATTTGGCTATCCTAAATGGACTTTTATTAAAAGGCAAAGCAAATCCAACCTGCTGGAGAGGAAACTCCTGAATCCAGCAGTTTGCACTTACCTAAAGCAGAAACGACACGACTTTGAAGACCAAGATGTCTGCGTTTTGGACAGAGAAGACGGGTCGTTTTAAACAGGTCGACGTGACCAGCATTTCACTCTCCCTCACAGGGAGGGAGGAAAATTATTTTCTCTGGTTGCAGCCAGGGAGTAAAACCTGTTGGTCATGTGACCTCTCCTAACAAAGTCCTGTGACTTACTTTTCTGTGTTAAATGTCAGAGATATTTCTGGTTTGCACTCATTGCAAGCTGAGAGAGATGCTGGATTTAAAAAAAAAAAAAAAAAAGAAGAAGAAGAAACATTTTGTGCCTTTTTTGAAGTTTTTTTTTTAAATGTCCAGCGTTTACAGGTTAAACCTTTGTGAGTTCTGCGGGATGTTCGGAAGTTGAGATATGGATTTAAAACCTGACCCTGCTTTGGTTGATAATGTTCCACAAACCTCTGAGGCCTTTGTTGAATGAAATGGATTTATTCTGAGATTATATGACTTACAATGAGATTCTGTTTATTTCTGAAACCATTGGATTTATTCAGAGGTTTCTGATTAAACATGGCTCAATGTTTGTTTTTGAGCCGTCTTTCTTTTTCATTCATGCAACTATGAACTACTTTGAGTTGGTCAGTCACATGAAATCTGAACAAGCAGGTTTAGATTATGGATGTAGCAATACAGTATGTCATGTGCTAATTTTGAGCCTTCATCATTTTACCAACGACTTAACGGTGATGTTTGCATTCTCAGTTGGTCGTCGGGGTCTGAAACAAAAACAGAAATACATACTTTACTCCACTATGAAGTTTGACATTTCCTGATATTTTTCACTTTACACAAAATGTTCTCTTGATTTTATAGCCTTTTTTTTAACCCTATTTGCCTAAAAGTCAGCCAATGATGAAAAGAAAATGTTTTTGTTTTTTTCTTCATTTGAAAATACAGAATGAAATTGTATGGCAAGACGTAAGTGACAACAAAAATGGTTAACTTGGGTTTTATCATATTTATCCCAGCTGTGCCTTGCATTTTAATCCCCTCTTATCACCTGCAGCTTTACACTGAAAAGGCTCCTGACTCTATTTTGTTTATAGATTTTTAACATCTTGAATCTCAGGAAAATATGAAAGAGTTTTAATAAAAGAAACTCAAAGTAAATCTCTTTGGGAGCAAAAATCTGCATCCTTAGACTTTATTTTAGAAAACCTTCAGTGAATAAAAATGTTAATAAATGTGTCACAGTTCGGCCGATAACTGACACATACAGTCTTCGTGTTTTGTTTTTTTTTTTTTACATCTTACCATTAAAGGGGTTTTTAATAGAGCAGGTGTTCCTCTTCTTATTAGCATTGACAATAACGTAAACTGAGGTGAATTCAGTGATGTGACAAATTCATTTGTTTCTCCATTTTCAGCTCCACTTTGTGGGAATATCGGCATTGGTTGTGATATGAAAAGACTCCATTATGAACATGATAAAATGTTCTGACTGACCTCTTCGATACAACTAATTAAAATGTTTCAGCTTTTCCTGTTAAAAGCTAATTAAAATTGCAAATGAGGCGAGAAAAACAGGCTGTGTTATTTCTGTCCTTAATTCATTTCACCTCGCCAGTTGGCTACATTTTGCCAGGCGTTTCATTATTGCACTTTTCAGTAATATAATGAAAGCCTGGCTCGGCGTTCAGGCAGCGCGCTGCCACGTTTGTAACACCAAGTCACAACCAGACACTCGAGCTTCTTTTATTGGGATTTTATGTAATAAAACACAAAGCAACACATGATTTTAAAGAGAAAAATAAAGTGTAGAAATAAAAGCTGAAAAGTGTAGTTTGTGTGTTTGTATTCAGCTTTTCTGCGTCACAACCTTTTGCTGCAAGGACATCCGGCAATCTGTCTGTGATACATTGTTTTACAAACAAAAATAACTAATAAAATCACCCAATCTCAGTCCAAATATGGTGAAAACCAGAGAATGTTTTCAGTGTTTGTCTTTCAGGTGTACATAGTATTTTGAATTAAGAAAAATAATCAGTTTTGGTCATAAATCTATTATGTCTTCTGGCTTTATTTCAACAGAGGTATTTTTCTTATCACTCTCCTATAAAGCTGTATAAAACAAATATTAAGTCCTACCAACAGATTTTTTACTACTGATCAGTGGTTGTGGTCTAACCAAATACAGGGAAGCCATTGTTCTTGATTTTAAATAGGGACATCAGAGAACTTTATAAAAAAAAAAAAAAAAAAAAGGAAGAAAAAAGTAAAATTCATGAGTTATTATTCTTCCACTTTATGCTGGACCTTCATATAAAAACCGTAATAAAACACACTGATACTTGTATCATGTCAAAAAATTTATTTTTTCTGTTGGAGGAAATATCTGCATCCAGTGGCTTTTAATGCACAAACCCAACTGCTAAACATGGTTTTTTTTTTCTTAGCTTAGATTTATACACAATTAGTTACTACATTTATTACTTGACCACATGATGTTAAGATGCACTAGAAGTGATTCAAATTTCTAGTTGTCCCTTTGAAACTGAATCTCTGTGATGAAGCATTCATTCTTTTGTCTTTATTTAGGCCCTCTCGCATCCCAGAGCTACTGGCACACATCCTGATGCTCCTGCTTCACATGGACAATTCAAAACACAGAAAGGACATGAAGGTTAAGAACAAGTGGCTTGAATTTTTCAATTTCTGCCTTAGCTACATGTCCCAAAGCTGCAGCAACAAGCTCTGAAAGCCTACGCACATCCAATTTTCTCCCCCCTGCGTAAATGGATTCAAACCACTGAAAAATTAAAACTTTGTAGCCTCAGCAGCTCGGTATTGTTCAGCGATCCAACATTCTTCAAGGACACACTTTTTAATTGGTTATAAACCCATCAGTTCTGACCTCAGTGTTGATGATTCACTTTTCTTTGCACATTTTCTTTGTTCCTTTTGAATGTGGGAGTGCTTTGAGGCAAACAACCTTGAGAGATCTTGATTCAATGAGCTCGTGCACAAAATAACCAAAAAGAAGCTCAGAACAAACGAGGTGTTTTATGCCCACACCTCCATCATCCGTCTCATTTATCCATCAGATATAAAGAAAGGCATTTCCACTTGAATTTTAAGAAATCAAGCTTAAAGTCAAGATTTTTGGCCGTCTTTACTCAAGTGTGCAGAACTTGAGTAAATTTACTGTGTAAGAGAAAGTAATGCTGGCTGCACACAGGTTGGTTAAAGAGTTAAACACCATGCATCATGATGAACATTAATGCATGTTGGCGTAAAAGCTGAAGGTGATTGGCTATTAGAGTCTAAATACTGGAGTGCTTTTCCAGAATATTAACTAAACTTGCAGAGGAAACTATAGGCTCATCAATCATAGTTAAATATTTGTTTAAAATCATAATAAAACAAGAACTTACAAACTAGCAGGACGACACACAGAGCAGGAACAGACAGAGACTAGTTAATGGGGTTAAACAGGATATAACAGGAGGATCCAGCAAGGAGTGACCAAAGGAGAGGTGGTAAAATACTGGCAGTTTTAAATGCTGGGACAATGGACCAGTGCTAACTGGAAAACAAGGTGCAGGTGTGAGAGGAGAGCAAAGTGCAAGGTGAGGAGAGAAACAGAGAGAGAAATGGCAGAGGAGAGCAGAAAAAAAAATCTAGCCAAATCTAGCTGTGACAAAAGCTGTTATAAGTAATAAACATAATCTAACTGAACTAAGAGTAAAACAGAACCAACTGATGCAATCAAAGAACGAACATCTAAGGCAAACGCAGACGGCAAATAAAAAAACCCAAAATCCTGACAGAAACATGGTGGTGGCAGCGTCATGGTGTGGGGGTGCAGGGAAGCTTATCAGATTTGATGCCAAGGAGAAAAACCTGCAAAACGCAGCAGAAAGACTCGAGACTGGAGACAATGACCCGAAACAACATGGCTTGCAGCTGCAAGTACACTGATAGGCAGTTCTATAAAATACTGACGTTCAGGGACCGGTGCGCATCCTTTTCGATTGCACTGGACCAGCAGCTTCCAGGATAAGCAGGCTCAGATGACGGACGCATCCTTTTCCTTCCATGTCACACGTAAGCGCTAGTTTTGTGTTACGTCAGACGAAATACGCCGAGGTTTGTTGAAGGGGTGTGAATACTTTGGACACATGGCTGCGACCTAGAAAGAAGTAGGCCGGCGGCCAGCAGAGACTCAGTGCGTCTCCAGGACGTGTTCAAACGTTGGTGGGACATGAATTAATGAAGGAATGAGTCCATGTAATACAAATGTCCTCCCAACCGTTGAAGTGTGAGTTCAGTTTATTTAGTGGCAGGAAACGTCAGAGAGCGACCTTATCGATAATGAATGCTTCTGATTTATTAAATGGGTAAAAAAAAAAAAAAAAAAACATGAAAAGAGAACAGTGTACATTACAGAAAAGGTCAGCTTTTGGTCACATCGAAAGTACTCCCAGTACTGCATCAGAGTTGATAATTATATAATAATATAGATTTGTTTCCTCTGTTGTGTCTGTTTTCAGCCACTTAGAAACTTCACTTGAAGGCCTTGTTTTGTACATTTGTAAGCTCTTAATATTTAAAGTATACCTTTAATTTCTAGTTGTCACATCAGGAACAATATTAGTTGAAAATTTGATCCTCTAAAAAAAAAAAAAACACGTCAGCATTAGTGTTTATCTACATTCAGTCAAAAATCAAGTCATTTTAACCTACTTATGTAAAGTGATGGGAAAAAGTATTTACGTCTTTACAGATTTCTTCTGTTTTTGCTTTTTAGTCACACTTAAAATTTTCCTCAGACAAAGGCAAAGATAACATGAGTAAACAGAAAAAAAAAATGTTTTCAAATTATTATTTCACTCCAGGGGAAAGAAAAGGTACCCAAACCGCAGTCTTTGGGAAGCTGAGCTGAACTTCACCGGCCTCACTTCGCTGCAGAAGCTCGTGGAAAACGCAAACCAGTTCAAAATGGCCCGCCTGACAACAGGAAGTAGGTGAAAAGATTTCAAAAAGGAACGCATCACGAGCATCTATCAGTCTGTAAAGTGTCACGAAGCCTTGGGACTTCAGTGGACCACAGCGGGGAGCCATTATCTGGAAATGGAGAAAACAGGAAGGCGATGAATCGTCCCAGTAACCTACCAACGGTACGCCATCGAGGATTCATCCAGGAGCTAACAAAGAAATACATAAAAACTGATTCAAAGGAGGCTGGACAATGGACAAGGAGAAACTCACCGCTATCCCAAAACAACACAAATGATATTTGTCAAAAACATCCTAAACGTTCCCAAAGAATCTTGGGAAAACATTTGGCGGGACGGAGGTGGAACTGTCTGAAGGTCCAGTTACAGCTGGAGTGAAACTGTCAACATTTCAGAAAAAGAATATTAGACCTACAGACAAACGTGGTGGTGTGACGGTTTGGGCTGCTTTTCTGCTTCAGGATCTGGATAATTTGCTGTAGTTGATGGAAAAACGAAGGTTTCTGTCTACCATAAAAGAAGAACGTTGGGCCATCAGTCTTTCACTTTAAGTTAAAAACATTTTGGTCATGCAGCCGAACAACAATCCCCAGCACACTAGCAACTTCTCCTCTGAATGACTCAAAATTTTCCTTTTGGAGTGCCCTAGTCAAAGTCTGGACCTAAATCCAAATAATTTGCTTGGAAAACCTCCAGTGTGGCTGAACTAAAAATGATTCTGCCACACAAGAGAGGGCAAACTTTCTCCACAACGATGTGGAAAAACTCACATCCAGTTAGTCTGAAAAGGAAATTCGTTTGATGATGTGAAGCGTTTAAGTGTGACAAAAAAAAAGAAAATAACAGAACAAATCTATAAGAGGATGGAAACCTTTTCACAGCACTGCGCATGTATCTTAATACTCACTTGAACAATGAGCTACTGCGGTATGTACAGTGTTTCACATCAGACACACCAGTAACAGACAAAACATAAAAAAATCTGAGTTAAGCAGGAAACTAAAACTGAACTAAAACTCTGTACAGTTAATCTCTGAACAGCAATGAGTAACCCTTTATGTTTTATACACAGAAACAACTGTACAAATCATACAGTAATAAACTGGAAATTAAACACTTTTAAATTCGTAGTATTTTATCAACACATTTCTATACAGCTGTTTTATTCCCCTTTATCCAGCCACTAACATATTTCACATCAACTTACACGTAACATAATTTATGCACTTAATGACAAGCTCTGATGAATCTAAAACTCACATTCACTGTCAAAATTAATAATAGCCATAATCTTTTATGCTACGAGCTCGATACATCCCACTCTTTAGATTAGTAAACTTATTGCAGTTCTTTTACTTCTGGGCTTCAGCTGCTCAGAGAAGCTGTTTGAGGCCTGCAGGCGGGTTTCCATTCATAGCCGAGTGGAGAACAAAGTCGAGTACTGACTGCGTGGTCAGGATGCGACTCTGACCACGCAGAGGTCGGTACATTCTACTTACATCTGAATGCACAGACATGTGGCCAAAAACAGAAAGAAAGACAGAACAAAATAAATCAGTCCAGCACAGTGTGTTCTCCAGTTTTCATCCCTGAAACACACACACACACGCACACACACGCACGCACACCTCCGAGCGTCTCACCTGACTCCAGGTGAGACGGGATCTGTCAGCATGTCCGTGCGGATGGACAGGACTCGCTATGACGGCAAAGCGGCAACACATTCACACACTCACTTTGAAACGCGCTGCAGTTACGACACGGCTCTTCTGGACGTGCTGTAGCCTAGGTTGCCGCCGCCGCCGCTCTTCTGCGTGATTCTGATCGTCGTGGCAACCGTCAGGCTCGGCGTCATGGCGGCGGGGAAGCTGGACGTCACGGCCGACGCAAAGCCGACCGTGGCGCCGAGGGCGGGGGCCGGCTCGCTGGGGCAGCCGTGCTGCAGCAGGACGTCGATGCACTCCTGGCCGCCGGCGCCCTGAGCCAGAGCCAGCGCCGTCTGACCCTGAGCGTCCCGATGCCGCACGTCGCAGCCGTACTGCAGGGCGCAAACGGAGACAGTAGGTTAAAGTGGGACGGCTTACGTCTGACCAACACGACCTTACGGAAATACTGGCATCTCTGAAATCTCTGATTCTACGCGACAGATCAACACAAAGTAATTGCAAAGTAAAGGGAAAATGTGTTGTCAAAAATATTTACATGTGAAAGTCGGATGCTGTGCGCATCTGTGTTTACACCCTTTATTCTTACAACTTTAAATAAAACTCAATAAAAACTTTTTTTTTTCTTTTTGCTTTGCTATGGAGTGCTTTTCTGTAGCGGGGATGGAGAATCTGTGCAGAGTTGATGGGAAGATAAATGGAGAAAAATAGCCAGATATACTTTAAGAAAACGTCTCAGAAGCTGCAACAAACTTCAGGCTGGAGAGATTTGGCTTCCAGCAGAACAAGGACCCCAAAATTCACAGAGAAAGCTAAAATTAAAAGTTTTAATTCAAATATTTATGTGAGCAGTCTAGTTAAAGATGAGCTATTATGCTTCGTTGAACAGGTTTGGATATATGGGCTCTGCAAAAGATGGTCATTATAGTTTTTGCACAAAATCATTCTTAGATAATGAGATTTTGCCTATTTTGAGCTCCTCTCAGAACGAACTGTTTTAGGGCTTTTTGTCGCTTTAAATCCAAATAAGCTGCAGCTGGCCACGCCCCCAACTCAATATTTTCCTGAAAATGTCTGCAAACAGACGCACAATTATACAGCCGTACGTCTTTGAAAAGAATAAGTAGAGCTTCCTGCACAACCAACAAGAATGCAGCAAGTAATTTCTCTGCTTGGGTTACTAGGTAACATCACAGAGTCCGTCGATTGTGACTTAACAATCGGGAGGTTTTTGAAATGACTCATTCTCCAGACACCAAAAAACAATAACTTATTACAAGGAAATGGCCGGGCATTGTTTTTCAAACACTTGGATTGTTTTTAGAAGCAGTCATGATCCAAGTGGAAGCATAAAAAATGTGCAAAATGCGACTTTTGCAGAATAGGTCCCCTTTAAATTTGAGGCCTATAGCCAACTGAGAATCTGTTACAAGATTTTATAAAAGAATGGGCATGAATTTCAGGCTCGAGATGTGCAAATCAGGTAGAGATACACCCTAAAAAAAAACTTTCAGGCTTAACTAAAGCTAAAAGGTATTGAATGCTTTCTGATCTTTATCTGTATAAACATAAAAAGAAACATATCAGTTTACTTTCACTTCACAAATATGTGTTAGTTCATCATAAAAGAGAAATAAATAAACTTCACGTTTATGTTTTTAATGCGGTCCATAGGCGTATGAATACCTATTGCCGGTATTTTAAGTCAGACTTGTCAAAATAACAGCAGGACGACTAGAGGGGAAAGTGTAACACACCCAGACCAGAAGCTGCGTCATCACCACATCAGCCTGCTGACAAGCAGCATGCAGGGCAGAGCCAGGCAGGCGGAGCGCGAGCAGCGACCTGGAGGGGAGCGACAGGAAGGGCGGGGCGTTGATGTCCTCCTTAGTGCAGTGGGCCAAGAGAAGCAGCAGCTTGGGCAGATTGCGCTCCATCACTGCCAACAGAAGGCGGCCCGACATGCTGATGTCTGGGCCCTCGCTGGGTGTGGGAGGAGGCAACGGCGCCACAAACAGTTTCTGCTCATACTTGGCTCGGATCCACGACTCCCGCTCTTCTCTGAGAAGAAGAAAAACAGGAGAAAGAGGTTAGTTGGTAGAAATGTTTTGCAAGTATTCAAGCAGTCGCTGATCTACCGTGTAGCGTCGGGCGCCGGCTTCCGGTGCCCTATCGTGCGCGCCTCCCAGATGCTGTTGACCATGTGGTTGCCGATGGCGCTGAGGACCAGGGTGAGCTCTCTGGGCAGGTCGTCGAGGGCCAGCGAGCGGACCCGGGACAAGTGGGTGCCCAAGTTCCTGTGGATCCCAGAGCACTCGATGCAAATGAGAGCGCCCAGGTTCAGGCTGGCCCACGTCGGATCTTCAGCAGGGACGAGACACAAACAGCGAGTCAAACACCAGCTGAAGTAAAGATTTGAAGCGCTAGTATTTGAGTGACGCATGAATATTTCATACGGGAGTAAATTATAAAGACGGAGAGAAACCGGAGAAGTTTTGCTTACATTTTCTTTTCTTTTGCATCCTTCTGCATAAATTAGATTTTAATCAGTTCAGCGCATCTTTCATAACAAACACAACCGATTTGGCTAATAATCAGAAATAATGTGTTTTTTTTCTTCTCTTTTGTTAAATTGGGTCATTTTAATGAACTGAATAAGAACTGAAGTCAGATCACGTCAGCAGGATTCATTTGCTGGCCTTGAAACAAGAGGAACAGAGCAAAAAAGTGGGGGGGAAAAAAAAGTCATTTTAAAGCATGAAAAAGGATTTTAGAAAATAAAAAGAAACGTGTTGAATACTTGTGATGCGTTCACTTGCTCGGTTGTTTTCTGGCTTCCAATGTTAACCTCATAGTTACAGATTATAGTTACATTATAAAGCACATGATATCTTATTGCTACATCTAGGGAACCCATATGGGGGTTTAGTCAGGGTGGATTAACGTTGTCACAATGGGACCCATCTGGGTTGAACCTGAAGGTTCTGTAAGTCTCAACTGAGTCTCATTTGGATCATAATTTCAAACTTTGTGTCACAAAGTTTTCAAAATATATCCTTCATCACATCTATACAGGAAATTCACACAGGGCCGAGATGTGACCCAAAGGCGTTCCCATCTGTTCACAGTCGTGACGTCCATTTCCAACCCACGCTTAAATGTTGGCACCACTGAAGTAAAAGAATATAAGCATTTGGAGCTTTCTGTTAACTTTTGGTATCTAGAAATAAATCATTTACAAATTATTTATTCGTCCCCAAAACATAAATAAGAGGTTCATGATTATCTGTACAGTAGAACAGCACAGTGTCTCTAAAGGGAAAAGCAGAAAAGGAGCGATTATTACTAACTCGGAGCGTCACAGTCGACACAGAAGTTGTTCCCTTTTGCGTTGCGGATGGCCTGCAGTGCCACGGCTTCACTTTGGCTGTTCTTGCGATCCTGCAGGAAACAAAGAGCAAACGGTGAGGAGAAAGTAACAATCAGCACGCCTCTTTGGTTTGAGATTGTTCCTAGTTTTAATGGCTTTACATGTTCTCAGTCTGAAATATTGGTTTGATAAGCTTCCTTCAGGTCATCATGATTTGCTGTTATTTACCTTCCAAGCTTTTTGTTCTGTTACTTTGAGATCCTCATTAATTTTACTATAACTCCTTATCTTTCTATTTATCTTCTGTCCTGTGGCATATTACGTCTCAGTATTCTTCATTACAGAAAGCTGTGGTTAAGGGAGTGTTTCCTTGGTTTCCAGAGCCATTTATACGTGTGTGAGTGTATGTGGATTGCTTTAATGTGTGTGGGTGTTCAGGAGGTGGAGGGAGACTCTTTGGTTTCTGCTGTAAACTGACAGATTCTTCTAGAAATAAAAAGTACGAAATAGATAAAGATCAACTGATTTCATATGTTCTTTAGAGATGCTTTCCTATCATGTCAAACTACCTAAACACACACTCAGTCCTCTACCACGCATGTATTCTGCCATAGTTTTCCCTACATGTCAAATAAAGGTTTCATCAGCCCTCTGTGCGGTGATATTCATGTCATATATGAGCTGCTTGCCTTGTTCTTGCTGCTCTCACACAGCTGCAGGCTGGCCAGGATCTGGCTCTCGATGGCTTGGACCCAGGAGTCCCTCTCCTCCACACTCTGGGCCTCAAAGTGCCACGTCTGACCAGTGCTCGACACAACCAGGAAGTCAAAGTTGTCCTCCTCTGAGTCAGACACAGGCAACTTTTGAGTTCATATAATGGAGTTTATCCGAAATGATACTTTTTGGCTACGTGCAAAACATTATGTGTGGAGGATAAAAGAATAACAGCTAACACTTTATTTGAAGGGGTGTGCATAAGACTTGACATGACACTGTCATAAACATGACACAACACCCGTTAGGAACATAAACGAGTCTTTATGAATGTTTATGACTGTTGTCATGAAGTGTCATTCAGTAAATAATGACAATTTAATGTAAAGTTGCTCTAAAAGTTGCATTGAAAGTCCATTAAAAATGCCAACTTTGCATTAAATTATCATAATTTACAAAATCATGCAAAGTTGGCATTTTTAATGGACGTTTAATGCAACTTTTAGAGCAACTTTGCATTAAAAGTGTCATTATTTATCGAATGACACTTCATGACAACAGTCATAAACATTCATAAAGACTCGTTTATGTTCCTAACGGGTGTTGTGTCATGTTTATGACAGTGTCATGTCAGTCTTATGCACACCCCTTCAAATAAAGTGTTACCGAATAACCTTAACCGTAACATATTATCCCCAAAGTGAAACACGGTGGTGCTGATTGTGGTTTTTTTTCAGCGAGGAAGACGTTTGGAGTTGACGAGAAGATAGACTGAGCTAAATAAAAGTCAACTAGGGAAGAAAATCTGAGATATTTTTACCCTGAAGCTGTTATAGCAGATGAAAAAATGAGAGCCAGCTGATGTTCGTAGTGCACCAACACTAACACTGTTCAGTATTTATAATGTTCCAAAGTTAGGAATAAACAAGTCACTTTTATCCAGAACATTAGACCATTTAGTTAAATATTCATACTCAAACATTCACATGAGGAGAAGCAACTAAACACTGGTGAGTAATTTAGTCACTCGTTAACAGAATTCAGATAAATTAAATATTTTTAGAAACATGTTGCTGGCTAGTCGATCATTACCTGTCTTGCTTACGTTTCTTGAGCTCCCAAAGCTTTTCAGCTTCCACATTTTCCGTTTAGCTGCAGAAAGCAAACAACAAAGTGAAAGCCAAAAATTCTTAGAATTTAAAATGCGTATTTAATTACAAGTCCTGACAAAACAGCGAGAGTAAAGAGACGTTAGAGTATGAATAATGCTCGCAAAAACGTCGTTCGACGCTTTCCTGTACCGTCAGCTTGTCCCGCGGCTGCGTCTCCTTTCTGATTCATGCTCTTCTTTCTGCGGTGCTTCTTCCTGTCGGTCAGCGGGGAGGCCGAGCCGACGTCTTTGGTGGAGGAGGAGCTGGAGACTCCCTCGACTGCAGAGTCTGGCCACAAGAGAGCAGAAACGGGACGTCAGGGCACCGCTTTAAGACAAAATGTCCTGCAAAAAAAAAAACGGTCTTCTGGTGAGCTCACCAACGCCGTGGGCGTGATTGGACAGCGTGGACGGGCAGCGCTGGACGCCGATGTTGCTCCTCAGGAACAGAGCGCCTCCCAGTCCTTCCACCTCCTCCACTTGCATGAGGCCACTCGTATTTACTACACAATTAACAAATTACACTACATATAAATACGATACGCCTTTGTAATATAAATATGCTCGTACTAAACCGTGTGGGGTTTTAATGCTTTCTCTGTCAGTTTGTTATTGACAAAAAGGGAAATTCAGTAGCATTTATTACCCTGTTATTTTCTATGCAATTTAACTACATACAGCAACAAGGGTTCCTGCAAAGCAGCATGCTTTTTCTATCAGAAATGATGGCAGGGTGACGATTTGAGCTCGCTTTGAGTTCATAGAGCGAAACATCAAAACATCAGGCTGACAGCAGAAGCTGCTTTGAAGAAACTGGGTCAAGCGCCGAGACAATAACCTTAAGTAACGCAGCAACTCTGCAACGCAGAGTCATAAATCAAGCAGTTTAAAAGGTATGCATGCATGCTGGATTATTCTGGCTGCATGATTCTGTCTGAATGCCTTTTCTCAGAAATGGTGGAGCTCGTTTGGAGTGGATGTTCGCTTTGCACGAACTCTGCTTCTAAGCGTACCGCATAAATTTTCAATAGGGTTGAGGTTGGGATCGTTCTAGAAGTTTGATGCCGACCCACTTTATTCATGCCGACTACAGTTTTGATATGTGTTGGGGATAATTGTTCTTTAGTGGCACAAAACTCTGTCAAAGATTCAACCAGCTGGTTGATTTTTGATGAGGTGGAGTTTTGCACTGTATTTATCCTGTATTTAGTATTTCATATTTTAAGTATTTCGTATTTAATGTTGTCCTATATCTTTGTTTTGGTATTGTTTTTACTGTTTTATGATTTTAACAGCTTTGCTAAAGTTTGTTGTTTACTGTAAACATGTAAAATGTTGCCTCACCGCTAGGATGTTATTGTAAATGAGAATTTGTTCTTAATAACTCACCTGGTTAAGCAATAAAAATCCTTATATGTAGAACTTAAAGACACACAGAGGGAGTATTTTTGCTACTATTTACTGCAGATGTTGACTCTAAGCAGTTCAAAGATGTTGCTTTAACATCAAAAATTGAATTTGCATGAATAAAAGCAGAAAACAAGTCGTCTTCTTGTTTTTCCATGGATGTTACTAGAAATAATGTGCTGCTGGATTGCAGCTGTG
>NW_006800124.1:1259331-1300078 GCF_000485575.1 Poecilia formosa | reverse complement strand
GTTCAACGTTGATTCAATGTTTCTGGCTGACATTGATTCAATGTTGTTTCAATCATTCTGTGCTATCTGGGAAGGGAACACTTTTGGAAAGCGTGACTCCTGTGTGTTGTTAAGCTAACTCAGTATTCCAGAACAGAACAGTGTTGGCATCCATGATTGTCAATGGCGTCCATTCTGTAAACTTTCTGGAGGCACCCCTTTTAATATCAAAACACATTTTGTAAATAGCTCAGAAAATAACAAGAAATGCTTCAGTGAATCTTGTTCTCCTGCGGTCCAAACGCCCTTTAACTTTCTGTAATTCATTACTTTGATTCAGTAGGTTCCATGTGAAGAGGGCAGGATGTAGCCCTTGGACCTTCCGCATGCTTATTTAAATAAAGAGGACAGACAAACGGAGCTGGAATCCTAAAATAATCCACACATGACCCGTTGTTTGCTCCCACCAAGCCAAACAAAGTGGCGTGTTCGCAGTGTGACAGTTGCCCAGGGGAGCTGCCTTGTATTTTATGCATTCACACAAACTTGTTGCTGGTCCTCTACAGCAGCCTCTTACATAATACATGTGGAACGTAGCGGAGGGAATAACACCGAGCCTCACAGCGGAACCAGCAGCCGTCATCAACAGCACCAGTAGGAGCATCACTGTATGTATTAAATGGATCACTTAGGGAGGAGAAGCTGGAATTATTCAGGTATTAGTAATCTCTGATTTCCAGGGGACGGTGCTGCTAATAAACAACTTCAAATTAGCATAATGTTGTGTCCTGAAAATATTTTGGTTTAATTTTAATAATAAATACAACAAAAGTTCTCCTTTGGATGAAACATATACATCCATACATTTATTAATCAACAATTAATAGACTTAATTGTTGATTAATGGTCTATTAGGTTGAAATGAGTTTCAATCGATTAACTGGCAACTTCCGCTTCGACTTTCTTTTAGCGTTGTAGCGTGACCGCCATCCAGCAGAGGGCGCCGCTGGTATCTTTAACCGAACCTGTAGATACAGAATTAAAATATGGCGGAGGACGTTTTCCAGAACGGCGAAGAGAAACGAATCAAACAGGGCCCGGTAAGGGAACCCCATAAAGTGAAAAATGCACTTTATAGGGTTTTGTTTAGAAATACAAACACTCAGCAAACTCCTTAAGGATTCAACTTAACAACGTTTAACCAAATGGTGTACTAGAGTCAACTTATCAACCTACGAAGCTGAAGACGAAGCTGAAGTTGGTTTCCAATTCCAGCTTCCGATAGCTAAAGGGCGATTCCACTTAATTTTTCACTACTTTCCGCATCTTTAATCAACTCTAGTTTAAAAACTACTACACCTAGAGACTTGAAACCTGGACTAGATTATTCTGCTCTAATAGCAGAATATTTAAAACCATGTTTGGAATTTGTGAAACTTTTATCTGATTTGTGAAAACTCAATAAAGTTAGATTTTCACCATTTTTGGCACAAACTACAACTGCTCTAATTAAAAAAACTACAACTCCTAGACTCTTCAAACCTGGAGCAGTTGTAGTAATGAAAGAGGTGCCAAAAATGGTGAAAATCTAACTTTATTGAGTTTTCACAAATCAGATAAAAGTTTCACAAATCCCAAACATGGTCATAAATATTCTGCTATCAGAGCAGAATAATCTAGTCCAGGTTTCAAGTCTCTAGGTGTAGTAGTTTTTAAACTAGAGTTGTTTAAAGATGCGGAAAGTAGTGAAAAATTAAGNAGAGCAGAATAATCTAGTCCAGGTTTCAAGTCTCTAGGTGTAGTAGTTTTTAAACTAGAGTTGTTTAAAGATGCGGAAAGTAGTGAAAAATTAAGTGGAATCGCCCTTTAGCTATTGGAAGCTGGAATTGAACACCAACTTCAGCTTCGTCCAAAAATTACAGGGCTATCATAAATGCACTTCATGGAGATACATTTTAACTTTATTTCAAGAGTAACCACAGATTATACTTCTCTATGAACATCTCTCTGTTCATGGGATGTTAAGTGTTTCACATGTTTTATTCTTTTTCAGTTTTTCTATTCAGCAAACTAAGAGGTACCTGTTTTGTTATATTCTGTAAATATGTCTAAGTCTGATAATGTGAGAAATCCACAATTTTCTGTTCAGTCAGTGTTTAATATAGCTGACAGCTGAGTTTTTTTTAGAAATCACAAAGGTAATTTATTTTCATAATTGCAAAGTGTGATGATGTGGTCAGTGGAAACACAGCTAATGATGATACGTGATAATGTAAATGTGCCACAGTGGAACATGTTAGCCAAGGGCAACTAACAGGCTAGGACCACCCCTGCCTCTCACCCCTGGAATTACATGGCTTCCCCTTTGTGCTGCCTTCTACTCATTAGAGCTGAAAGTCATTCTGCTCACTTTAATTCTTTGTCCCAGCTGCTGATATTCTCCTAGCACACCTGGGTTACCTACTATAAGCCTGTTTGGAGTGTTTCTGATTAGCTTTAGAGCACAGATGAACTTAAGACACTCCTTATGGCTAGGATTCAAAACTAAGCTGACATGGAGGCTTTTGGCTGTTGCAAGGGCAGCTATTTCTGGCCAGGCTATTATGATTCATTAGTGGCTGTTTGAAGGTCTGATGTGTCAAGATGTGTCATTTCAGTAATTGTCAGTCTGACTTATCTTAAACCCTTCCTCAGCCTGTGAGCTCTCCCCCGAACAGACATTATTCCAGCGGGGAAAAAGAGAGAGAAAAAAAAAAACTATGCGTGGTGATAGCTGAGGGAAGCTGAATTTGGTTTGTATCCCTCAGGGTTGTTATAAATCTGGACAATAGTAATGCAATTTTCAGTAGTCAGCTTGCATTCCAAGATCGTTGTTAACACAATGAGATTTTTTCAGAGTTCAGAGAGCTCACCCAGACGAAACTCACAATGGGCTGTCACATATTGTCATTTTTCTACCATTATAATTCACTCGCCGATATGCAAAAGACAGCTAGAAACATGGTAAGAATCTTATCCTGTAATGACATAAGAAAATAACTTTACTGTCCTTAGATAGATGTCCAGGTTTTTTGTAGTTAGGTTCTGGCAAAATGTTCTAAATATTTAGTGTCTTCTTGGTGGAGGTAACTCATTGTGTTCATCCATTCTGTATGAATCTTAAAGGGACAGTGTTATGTAAAATAATTTTTTGAGCTTTAAAGCTCACGTTATTACAATATTAACTCAACAAAAAAATACCTGAAGTGTTGCCTACATTCTTTCAAGCATGTTTGAAAAATAATTTATTCTCTCCTTAGTCTCCTTCAGACTAGCCAGCAGCAATTAGCAAACAACTGGTGGAACTGCACATCGGCTGCGCTCATTATAAGCTACTTGTCAGAGCAAATTGGGGGCAAAAACATTGTTAAAGGGTTAATAGAGGAGCCATATTGTTATGACTTCTGAAGGTGGAGTTTCAGAAACAGCAGGGATTTCTTAAAGAGACAGAGGGTCAATTTCAAGGCTTTAAAGTACAAAGTGTATTTTCTTTTATGTCACATTTGATATATCTAGCATTTTTATAACAACTTAAGGTAGCATATTCTTGATTGTGCTATAAAATGGGACTATGTGCCTGGAAAACACGTAATACTGCCCCTTTAAGTAGCTGGTCAGAGAATATATATATATAATTTTTTTCATCAGTGTGCTCTGAAGGAGGTGACTAAAGAACATTGGATTAGGTGTGTTCAAGAGGATTTATAAAATCCAGATTGATGGTCATTGCCAAACTTTGTCAATTTGATCAGAATTTGCAATTTCTTCAGTCATACTATGTATGATTTTTTTAAAAAAGTATCCTTAATGTATTTTTTTTTGTCTAGTATATTCTTCCACTGAGAAGGACATGAACACTTTTCAACTCCTCCTTTGCTAAATACACTTTTCATTTCCCTATGATTGACAACTTGTTCATGAAAAGATGGAACACTGGGAAAAGGTGAGAAACACCGATCTGTTCATTCTGTACAGTGTTAATTCTGAATATGCACTCACATAAGGCAGGTGCCTGAATTTTATAATGGAGACTGCTTTTATTTTAAGATTAGTCAGTAGCTTTAATTTTTTTCATCATGTGCAGGAATACGCTCATGTTGCTGTAGATATCTTCTGTCCTGTTATTCTGTGGTCACAGTAGGATCTGCTTCTGCTCTATTTAATTATGCATACCGGGGTATTTGTGATTCAGATATGAATATGCATGTAAATAGATTAGCCTAAATGTGACCCTAACTGGAGCTCTGAGCAGCTTTCTCCAACTGGCTGCTGATTTCCCTGAACTTTCCCAATCAGTCATACTTAGCATACTCAGCTTAGACACTTTTGATTGGAGACAAATTGATAACTTTTGTGGCTTTTTTTTTTGACAGATAAATGTCTCCAAGTTTGTTCTCTCTCTGTCAAATTTGGGTTATTTTCTTACTTTTACAGCACTCTTTCATTTTCCAAGGGAATATTGGGATATATAATCTGATAGTCTGGTAGACTTGGTCCAACTGGGGACCAAAATTGCAACGTTTGTTACTTTGTCAGCTGGTGCAGTTTGTTTTAGCTCTGCGCTATGTTAAAGGAACTGAACACTTTGACAAACCTGTTCACCCCTCAACCCAGTGGTGGCACTGCTCCAAAAACCACTGAAGGAAACAACATAAAAGCGTCTCTGAAGAAATTGAGCACAACTTTCTTCTTCACTAAACAAAAATGGAGTGGCTTCAGATTTTAGCGGTGTAGGATTTCTCTTTTGTCTTTGGTAAAAGAACACAAACCATTTCTCCAACTAGCACTAGGCACGTGCTAGCTTTAGTCTTCTTTTTGCTTTTGGAATGAGTGGCCTCTGATTCGCTTGGCATTCACACCACAGTTTACTTAAACTGAACTTTATCCCTACCTAGGTTTGTAGGGTTAAAGTTTTTAAAGTTTGCATCAGACCTCTCCAAACAAACCAGACTTTCTAGGCAAATGAACAAGAATCCAATTAAACCGGACTAAAGATGGCTGGTGTGAATGAACCCTAAGAAACTGTGTCCCAACTATCAAGGGAAACAACGTCTCAGTCTCCACGGAAAAGCGTACTCTAGTGTGTTTGGGACAGTAGGAGCAGTATGGCCTTTAGTCCTTGCCATAAAAGAGCAGACCTGATCTTTATCTGTGCCAAACTGCTAAGGTGCTCATGGGAAGTTGGATCATAGTACACACAAGCTTTATGAACCTAGAGAAGACTTATGAATAAGTTCCCTGAGACATTTTGTGGGCAGTGCCATGGGAGTACATGGTGCCAGGGATCCTTTTAAGGATTAGCCAGTCCTAGCATAGCCAGAGTAAGAAGAGTTGTGTTCACATTCAAAGCATAATTTTGAACTAGTTTCCAGAGTGAGTTGGAGTGTAGCGGTGCTGCCCCTTGTCCCAGATCCTGTTTGAGGTGTTCATGGACAGGGTCAGAAGGTGTAGATGTCTGAAAACCTCAGGGACAAGTTAATTGTTGAATATGTGGTTCTGTTGCCATGTTTGGCCAGTGAACTTGACATGCAACTGAATAGTTCACATCTGAGAGTGAAGTAGCCAGAACAAGCCAGTTTTGGAAACATATAAAAAGAAATATACCATCCCCCCCCTCAGCATTTTAGAAAATAAACGGTTTGTTCTTCCAAAAAATACAATGTTTTGACCAACGTTTGAGTCCATAACTGAATTCTTTCTAGTCTCTCGAGCTCTTTTAATTGTATAAGACATTGTCTTGTATTTCCCAGCTACAGGTGGTCTTAGGGAGAGAAATAGTTTTTTCAGAAGACAAAGAAAAGGTGAATGAAAACTGGGTGAGAATGCTGCTTCCTAATCTTGGGCTTAGGCTGCTGAAGAGGGTCCCTGTCAAAACGAGGCTTGGTTCAATTCCACTCTCCCTGTTATCTCCCCTTCATCAGTATTGAAAGGTAACAAAAGCCTTTGAAGGCTTCATGGGACAAAAGCTCCATTAAGTCCTTCAGACCCCTATTAGGTGAAAATTGATTTCTTGACATAAAAGTTTGGGCATCATGGCTCTAACTTTACAAGAATGGTCTCTGGCTAGGCTATCTCTCAAACATGCAACATCCTGAACCTGTGGAAAAAAAGTAAAAATTCAACAGTGATTGTCTTTTATAGTTCAATCACATATGAGTGAGCCTTACATCTAAGACTGTTTCGTTTTTGAACTGGACAGTAAATCTTTGTAAACAATTAAGATAAAAATGTGTGTCCACATAACAGGATGCAGCATGCATATAACAATGACTGTTTCTGAGGCATATAGTAACAAATCTGGTGATACTCTTAGGACTAATGTCTCCTTGGAAGATCCATTTTAGTCCATGTTGATACAGAACTACGGTTTCTCAGTGTGACTTCAATCATCAACTTCACAAGACCTTTTGCTTTAAGGTTAATACTTTCCACACCACACATGTCTTTGTGACCCAGAAGCCATCTTTTTCCTGGGCCTCATGGTGTCTGGATATTCAGGTAGTGTTTATACGTTCAGGTCTTTGTTGGAGCAATTGAATGTGGCACCTTCAGGCAGCTGAGAGTAGAGCGCTTGAGCCTAACACGACCCAAAGCTTGGGTTGGAACGGGCCAAAATGATTTCCTTAATGGTCGGATTGGGTCAGGTTTGGGCTTCTGTGGCCCATTTAATAAGCCTGCAATAGACACAAGACAGAGAAAACTAAACGAGAATGAACAATATAAAGTTGTGTTAATCTATTTACTATAGTGTAAATAGAGTATAATGGGCAGCCAGCCCCACCTTGCTCCCCTCCTATCAATCTGACATCCCAGATGAATTGTGCTTGACTCAGCCTGCGGTCACAAGTGACAAGATGGAGCTGGATGAATGCTAAAATGCTTAAGGTGTAAAATCTTAAATAAAATAAAATATGTCTGGTTTACTTTGGGCTTGGGCCTACAATTACAGTTAATTAGTTGGGTCAGATTGAGCTCAGACAAAATGCCATTGAGCTTGGGCTGAATTTTTAAGACCCAGTCTAAACTCTATAATGCAGACATAAAGTATAATAAACACATTGTTTTATACCTGTTCATAATTCAACAGTAATGACTTTTTACTTAATCTTATAAAATATTCATTTTTTGCCATTTAACTATTAAGTTATTTCTTTATTTATACAAATGTCTGTTTTTGTGCCAGTTTTGATTATCTGCTGCAGCCCTTAACAGCATCACCAAACCCCTGAAAGTCACCGCACCCTCCCTACCCCTCAAAAAAAAAGAAAAAAAGAAAAAAAAGAAACAACTAAAAAAATCTTATGTACGCCCCTGCAGGTTCATCCATCTCCAGACCGTCTGTGTTGGACATCAGGATGCGCTTGTATCCGGCGGTGACAGGTGAATTTTCGGCCGTTCGTGCCACGCATGCACCGCTGGAGCGCACCGCCCTCCTGCCGCCGGGAGGAGCAGAGCAGAGGAGGAGAGGAGAGGAGCGGAGCGGAGCAGACCGGGAGCGCAGCGGCAGGAGTCTCAACACATAACGGGATGCGGTTCGCGATTTCTGCTGCATGAATTCTAATTTCGTGTAACCCAAATCCGCAAAGTTTCCCTTCCGCGAGAGAGCGAGAAAACCCCGGCAGAGGAAAAGCGACCGCTTCAGAAATCTCGTGGCGGCGTCCCTTGTTTCATTCCTCCCGACTGAACCGAACGCTCCGCTGCAGAGGTTGATGACAGTCTAACCGGGAGAGGGGCAGAGAGACAGGAGGACGGGAAGACAAACAGGACATCTGCAGATGTGCGTGTGCAGCCGATGCGCAGCGCAGGTGAGTGGAATTGTTGTGTTTCCGAGATGTTGGCTGTGTTTTTTTTGTTTGTTTTTTTCCCGCGAGCTCAAAGTGTGTCAGGTAAAACAAAAACACACGTGGTCGGTCAGATCACGGCTCCAGCAGCTTTATTGTGCCTCTGACCCGGCGCCGTGTGTCCAGATGGAGACCGGGTGTTAACTTTCTGCACGTCGGGCTGCAGCCTGTCTCCCAGCGTGCGGGGGGCTGCGTGTCTGCAGCGCGGTACGCATCCTGCAGACCTGGACACGGCAGCCGGGGCTAGATGCACGCTGGCGGCTGAGCTTATCGAGATCAAACCTGGTGATTGACTGGTTCTGTTTAAAACTAGAGCTTTATGGAGAAATCCATCGGTCATCCAGCAGGTTGTCACATCACACTTTGAGTCAGTCCCTGAATGTAAAAAACTGGTGTAAGGTTTACTTTCCGCTACGTCTAAAAATTATTTAAAATCTGCGAAATTAGCGATAAGTCTGAGCATAAATAATCCTCACTGTACAGTGACATGGAAAAGTATTCATATAGCTTGAACTTTTCCATATTTTTTCACGTTAAAGTCACAGATTTCATCATCTTTTGTTAAGATTTTATATTACACACCAAAACAGTTTTTTTTTTTAATTCTTTAAATGGGAAAATCTAAAAAGAGTGACATGCAGTCATATTCAGTCCCTTAAATCAATACTTTGTTCAACCACCTCCTCCCGCAGTTATAGCCTCAAACCTTTTTGGTGTATATCTACAAGCTTTACATCTAGGGATTGCAGTGGCGGTTCTAGAACAAATTTACCAGGGGCTAATCATGGAGGCACCGAACCAAACCGTGAGTAATTAAAAAAAGGGCAATATTTCATCATTTAAAATATTGACTGAGCTAACGAACCAAAGAACTGCTTGTTTTTTTGTTTTTATTGATTTTTAGTGTGAAACTGTGAATAGAATCAGTGACACTTTCTATTGGAGCTGTGTAATATGGAATATTTTGGTATAAATCCATTACAAGTAAATACAGGGCCAGTATCACCAATACCGATACCAATACTAATATTCATGACTTAAATTTGACATATTGTCAAACTTCTGACTTGTAGGCATATTTATGTTTTTTTTCCTTTGAATTATTTTTGTTAAAACCTTCTAGAAAATTTAAAGTTTATATGTGTCTGCAGACTACTTTAATACAATTTTTTTACATGACAGATCAGAAAGAAAAACAAAACAAATTTGTGTGCCCTGTTTTCTAAAACAACAACAACAACAACAACAACAAAAAACATGGTAAGACTATTGATTTTGTATTATGTCTTCAGTACAGGGGCCAAAGCAGGGGCCCGGACCTGTTGGCCCCTGTCTAGAACCGCCTATAGCTAACTGAAATGGAAAGATTTCTTTGCAGAATTATCCAAACATATCAGTGAAACTAGATGGAGAACAGCAGCATAATATAAGCATAAGAACATAAGCATTACAACAAATGCTTATGTTGTTTTCAGCTCTGGACTTTGACTGGGCCATTCTAATACATAAGTGCTGTGGTTGCCTAAACCAAGTTTTTCACAGCCTCCTAACAGGTTTTGCTCGTTACAAACTGGATTTCTTTTAGCTTTCATGTAAAAATGTCTTCCTTCCACATAGTGTAAGATTGATAACCATCCTGTTGATTCATGAATCTCTGCAGCCCCTCCAAAGCTAAAGTTAATTGGGTTACATAAAAAAGGCAGTTAGTTTCACTGAATCTCATTAATCAGACTAAAAGAAGCTGACTTTTAAAATTTTGTTCGAAAACCATTATTTCCATTCTACTTCCAAGTTATGTACTAAATCAAAATCAAAAAGGAAAAGCAATGAAATTCAAAATGTATTTATTTATTTTTTTGCTTTTGATGTCAACATTTGCAAATATGTTCCAGGTAGGGTGTGGGTATTTATCATGTTGCTTATAATTTATTATGACAATTTCTTATCATGGTAAGAATTTTTATATATTGTCGTCACAATAAATTTCACTTAATGTCAATAAAGAAAAACGGACTAAAATGTTTTTTATTTTTTGCTATTTCCTCTACTGTTCCCACAAGAGCATAAAAATATCAGTTAATTAAAAATAAATATGAATCAGTTAAGTCTTAATGTGCAGATTGATATGAATCACTGATACGTTTCATCCTGAAGGAGCTTATTTCAAATAGAGACGCTTTTCAAGGGCAGCATTTATGTTTGTTGTAAAAGAGAAGTAATAAATAGTTTTTTATTGTCATCACGATAGGACTAAAACATATTGATAAAATTCTAAGTCCTTTCCTAGTTCCAGGATAGAAATGCATCAGCAAGGTTATCATTTTTTCCACATTTTTATGGAAAAAGTTCAGACGACCATAAAGGTGTTATATGACAGTCAGTCGGGGTCTAAGAGCAGCTGCATTTCTATTACAAATGTGCACAAACTTTGTCAATATTCAGCTAACTAGCGCCAGCTGAAGTTAGCTGAATTTCACTTAACGTTGAAAAAACATAATTTCGCAATTGTGTGTTAAATAAGAAACACAAATACAATGATACGTGACTAAGTTTGTTCACATAAGTCATAAAAGCATTAAAATGGCCACAGAGTTGCATCATCTGCCAGAGTTGCTCATGTCCTGCGGTGCCAACGACAGCTCCATGGCTCATCTGAAAGGCCTGCAGCAAAACAGCAGCTCATTACAAGTGCAGCAGCCCGGCCGCCTCTGGCAGGAGGCTGCCGGCTCATTAGGGGTCACCGCGGGGCGAGGCTCACACCATGAGCCTCTGCTTGTTACCGGAGCGCACGCTGGAACCTCCGCTTTTCCCGGAATGAATTCCACTCACGCCGACAAGCCAAACGCGAGTCGGCCTCCAACTGGATCTGTGCGTTGTGCCGAGGACAGTTTTTATTTTAAATTCTCTCAAGTTACTTAGGAATTCGGTGTTTAGGAAGAGCTGAAAACATGAACGCTTCTTCATCGGGCTGACAGAAGTGCACTGGGACGTGGTCCCCTCATTTTCCTGCTCTGGTCTCTCCAAAGTTTAGCAGAAGGAGATTGTGAGCCCAGATTTCCAGATAATGCAGTTTAAGTTGTGATTGTCGCTGTCTGACTCAGAGGTGTGTGACAAGGAAAATCTGGAGTGAGGCAGCGGAGAAGACAGGGCCGACCCACAACCCACATCGATCTGAAAATAGCTCCCAGAATTGTGCTGTGCATGCTTCTATAATATTCCCATCTATCAGTTCAGCCTGGGTTGTACTCTGTCAGGTTCCTGGAGCCTTTTCTTTCTCTATGCTGTTGTTTAGGGGCCCAAATTTCACTGATAAGTAAAGCCAAATGCCATGTCTTCATATGTATGTCAAGCATATTGTTGTGTGTAAAACCTAAAGGGCAACTACACTGCAAAATCTTAAAGTATTTGTGTCTGGTTTCTCATACAACTATTTTAGCACACTAGAAATAAGATGAAATTAACTTACATGTAACTTTTAAGCAAGATATAGGAGCTCAATAATTCCTTAATACTGATTTAAAAAATACTGGTTCCAGATTTTTAAAATTAAAACAAGTTATTTCTTCCACGTTATGCATGGAAGAAATGATCTGATTGGACACTGGAAAAGGTTATTGTTGTGTTCAAGTAGTCCTAAAAGGAGTTAGCATGTTAGCGAAGCTATTTATCTCAAAGCTAAACAGGTTGGAGCAGCACAGACGTCCCCAATGCTAATTCTAGAGTGCATATTTCTGACAAATTATTTTTTCTAAGTACTTCCATGAATTATTAGGGGTTTCAGAAATACTGGAAAGCTGAATGGGTAGAATAGCAGTTTGCACCAATCTAATGATTTAATAACTTAAATAACAGATTAAAAAACAATAAATACTTTTGTTGTTGAACTCGTATGTCTTATTTATTCAGTAAATCAGCAGTAACAAAAAGGGTTTTTGAATTGATTTCCTTAAACGTTAAAATTCAGTCAGTTTATCGTTTTTGATTAAAATGCAATTAATTACAGAAACTTCCAAACCCCCCTCCCCAAAAAATAAAATAAATAATAATAATAATAATAATAATAATAATAATAATAATAATAATAATCAAATCCCACTGCTAGCTTTGTCATAAAAATACAAGAAGTGAACAGCCGAAAAAGTCAACATCTCATCCTGTTGTAATGGCCCTTTGGAAATGTAGTTACTGTAACGCAACTTCCTATGAGAAGACCTATAAACACTCTTACTGTAAGACTGCTGGTTGTGGTAACCTGGGTAATTCCTAATGTAAGACGCTAAAGTGTGTACTAATGTTTTCTTAATTTTATCACAAACCGTTACAGAAAATTGTCTTGTCATAAAGGTGTAATTTTGCCTTCTCTATATATTAATAAATATGGCTAATCACAGTAAAAAGGCTAGTAGAAATTATATGAACGCTTCTCTAATGGTTTTTGAGAAAAATCAGGATCAGGATAAACAGGTTGTGGCAGGTGAAGGTTTTACAAAACAAATCTGCTGATCTTTAATTACATCATATCTGTTTTACATCCCCTGCTTACCGGAGCTTAGTGTCACAGTAGAAAACATAATTGCGCAAATTGGAATTATGAAAATAAATTTGTTTAATGAAAATACAACAGTTTTGAAAAACTAATTTTTTTTAATAAAAAGTTGTAAACACTAAGATGAGGGAGTGTCGTTATTTTTTTTTGTCTATATCGAAATTAGTGTTTTTGGTAAAACTGTAATGGAAACACTTTTGCATCACATGAACCACGAGACCAACAACCAGATGTTATTATTGGCAGAAAGGCGACAGGAAGTGGTAGGAGGATGATGGCGCAGCATGTTTTTTAATGACACATCACATGAACAAACTTATTTACATGTGATTTTATTTGGGTTTCCTGTCTAATGGAAATGCCGCAATTGGAAAATTGAGTTTTTTCAGTATTAGTTTTGTGCACGTTTGCAATGGAAACAAAGCCAATGGCTTTTTAAGGTTTATCCCCACTCTGTCATGCTGCTTCATTATCGTATATGAATCTTTTTAAAAATTCGATCTTCGTTACCTCAAAAACATAGTACTGAGGAATAGTCTGAAAGCTACAGGATAAAGTTCCATACTATTTCTCAGCACATGCATTCACATTCAATTAGCACTCCTGGCAGAAGCCAGAGCAGTGTGCGCGCGCACACACACACTCATGCACACACACATCAGAGCGTAGAAACAATTACCGTATCCGTGTGCTCTGTTTGCCCTTCTTGGACATAATGGTTCCGCCTCACGGAGCGGCAGATGCCAGCTCCGGCTGTGAGAATGAGACAGAAGTCTGGCCAGAACCAACTAAATGGCTGACATATTTCTATCCTCACTGCTAAAAAAAATAAAAAAAATTACTACCCTTCATAAAGTGACTCATACAGTCACATTTCATCCATATTGTACAAAAAATTTAAATAAGTAATTCTTCCCAAAGAATAGACTTCACAGATGCAGGAGGTGACGCTTTTCCTTCATACTTTGCTACCAGGTTTAATTTACATCTGATTTGTTTGATATTGATGTTCAAGTCTAATTTACTCTACAATCTGTTTTCTTTTTATCTCAAAGACATAGTTGACCGTCATAGCCTTTGTGTAGTGTAAACCCAGATTACTTGGGTGCAGTAGACTGAACAAGCCAAGCTAATCACAAGCTAATCACAGATGATTTCCACAGCATCTGCAGAGACGGTCCCGACTGTGGCTCACTTCATTTATTTGTGAAAGGTTAGACAAATGCCAGAAATAATTGTTGCTCTGCCTCTCGACTGTACTCTCCGGTCCCTGGAGTTTTGACGTGTCGATTTTCTGAGGTGTTGCGGGTCATGAGTGCCTGGGCGGCTAGCTGGGCTTCTGCCAGGCTAACATTGGGAAAACGAGGGTTACCAAGGCCGAGGGAGAATGAAGCCATCTCCAGTGACAGCAGGAAGTGAGCTTTTTTGTCTGCGCTCAGAGAAATCTTAACATCAACTGACTTGAGTTACCGACTCACTTCCTGCCTGGCAGAGAGAGCCAAAGAATGGACTGAAATACTTGTTATCCAAGCCAAGATTTTACACAGGAAGGAGAGAGAGCGAACCCTGGCAGGAATCCAAACTGTATATTCATACACTCCAAGATGCATTGATGTTGCTCGTCAAGTGGAAGCCCAACAAAGCAAAGTTGGAATCTTAATATTTATTAAAAGCAGGAGGATGAGGGGTCCCAGGCTGTGGCTGTGATAGTAAGCCCCCCAACGTGGTCAACACCAGGTTCCCCCTCAGAATCCGTCGTAGTCCAACATCTTTTGTGTTTTAATGCGTTCGCCCTCGAAGCAGAAGGCAGTGGGTTAAGATACTTTTAAAGCCAGAACTATTTCTTAACTAAGAGGGGAAAGAACACTCCTGGAATAATTTATTTCCTGGTAGGAGAGAAATAAATCAGCTTCAATTTGCAGCTTCTCTCCTCTTGGTACATTTGCTTCAATTTTGCATCCATTTACAATTTCAGGTAAATCACCGGCACTGCAGTCAGCCTCAAATAGCAGGTAGAATTGCGACCACCCTCACAGATGTGTTCATTATGTCCTAATTGATAACACAAATATTGGAAATGTTTGATGGAAGGACATATATTCTGTACATGTATTTTCATTTCTAACATATTCTATACACTATGTAGTTTTTTTTTTCCTCCTTATAATGTGTTTTTCAATCAAATTTATTAGTATTGGACATTTCAGCAACAAGGCAGTTCAGAGTGGTTTTACATCATAAAGACATAAAAACATCATAAACATCACATAGTCAACAGTTGTGAAAACCAGTAGCAGTCTTTAACCCTATAAGACCTAAGTTTCAAATGTTTTCAAATGTTGGTTGGAAAGTGCAACCAACATTTGCAATTCCAATGGTTTTAGAAACCATTGGAATTTTTCAGATAGCGATAAGTGTGGTGGAATTACAGAAATGAAGATTTGGCTGGATCGTCACTGCTACATTCAGTCTGGAAGGGTTAAATACAGACTAGTCTGAAGGCCTTCCTTAAAAAGGCCCAACTTCTTCCAGTCTACATTCCATCCATCCTTTAGCAGTTCTATCTTTCCCCTACTGTATTTGACTCAACTCCCCATATTGACTTCCTGTGTGAAAGGTTCATAACCACATTCCCATTATTCTGTAGCAGGAGCCTTTGTACCAAGAGCTCAGAGAGAAAAGCTTCAACCTCCTTGCTGTGTCTGAGATTGGTGAATCCTGCTGAGGTTTAGCTTCCTGCTGTTAGAGAGTCGACTGTGAGCCATTTACGCCGCGCTTCCCCTCATACACATTAGTTCATTACCACTCCGGCCGGACAAAAACCTTCAAATTCTCAATATTCATAACAAACACGGAAGGGCACTGCTTTTCGAAAAGTAATACAATTGTAGATTTAATGAAACTAATTAAATTGCCTCTTCATAAACTGTTTAATTTGCATTGGAAATAATAGTTAAAGTTAATATTACAAACATAGGAAATAAGTTATTTTATCCTTCTGAGGATACAGTGGATAATTTATTTCTTTGCACACTGGGAGTCTGTGCTTTTATAGCTTGATCTGACGTAACTTGACAGAATCACTAGCTGCTCCCACTGTGGGGGTCTCTAGTTTTTTTTCCAGTTCGAGGGGATGGCTTTTCCAAAATTCTGCAGCTGAACTTGAGCAAGAAGTCAATTTCATTGCACCAGTTTGTTCGTGATAATATGAGCTGAGTGGTTCTGAGGCCTGGCTCACCCAATCCTACCTCCGAGGGCTTTTGGGAGGAACTTGCTGCTTGTTCGCCAGCGAACAAGCGGTGATTTTTGCCGTGTTGGCTGTCGGATTGCTACATTGCTTGATACCAGTGCATCGGGAACCGACGCCAGGGGCCATTTCTTGGATATGTCAAGGACACTGACAGAACAGCAACAGTTTTCCAACTGAAGAAGGCTCGGCTCGGTACATTTTGAGCTAAAGCTGCTTGGATACAAAACATTCACTCAAGAGAAGTCTTCAGTCTGTAGAAGCACTGGATCATCGTTCTATATGAACATCGTTCCACATGTTTGTTGAGCCGACAGACTTTTGGTCCAATGAAATTGTTTTCCATTTACTTGTAATTGAATTGGTTAACCAAGTAGTTCATGTGTAGACGTGGCTACGTACCACAAAAAATAATTTGATATGGTAGAAGATTCCATGTCATTTGTTTATTAATCAGTTAGTTTGTTGCCTTTTATTTTAATAAATACCCTAGGGGCACTCGCTGGTTCTGCGTGTTTCATTTTTGGCTGAGAAATTCTGATGTGGGTATTCTGTGACAAACTACAAGAAGCAAAAAAAATAAAAAAGTAAAAAAAAAAATCAAACAGCCATGATGGAAGGAATTTCTTGACAGATGTTGAGCCTTTCTATATGAAACTAATGAATTTGTCTCCTGTAAGGTCTATTTGTACTTTGCTTGAGAACTTAAAGTCAATTTTTTTTAACCTTGTTTACGACCATTTTATTTTTGTCAAAGTTTGATTTGAATACAATGATTTTTGTAATTTAAACCTGGTGTCACTGGCAAATAGGAAACATCCCGTATGCTACATTAAAGTTTTTGCAAAGAAGTAAGCAGATGTGGACGAAGTTGACCTTACTCCAGATCTACATAGCTATGCCACTGAGTTGTTTTGTCATTTATAAATAAATTAGGCTTGAGCCCTCAACTGATAATTGTAGCAATGAGCTAACAAAGTCAGAACAATGATCGATATTTACTCCGTTTTTGGTCAATTAATAGTACGGATACGCAAGATATCGGCATTGACATACTGTACTGTCGAATGTTTGCTATTCAGATATTGTACTGGTTTATATGTTGCTTATTGACTATAGCAGCAATGTTAGTATTTAATATTGATATTGACCCAAATGTTCATATTGGTGGATCGTATATGTCTACGTGAGATTTCATGGTTCGTTACAAATGTACAGGAAACACCAAAACCAGAGGCAGTTTAGCGAACAAAAGCTTTAGCTCCAATAAGCTGCTAGCTTAAAACGTGGCCTATATGTCAGGTCTCTGCTAGATGTTTCCTTGATTCTAGGAAAAAAAGACTTTTAAATTCTGTTCATCTGCACATATTTCTTAAAAATAAAAATAAATTAACTTTTAAACATCTTCAGAAGTCCTGTAAAGTTTAAGATGATTTTCTAAGATTATTAAAATGTGTTGTTTTGAAGTATTTAGGGTTAGAAACTTTTTCTCTCTATTATTCATAATTCATTTTTTTTTAGAAATTTTATCTCAACTATTTCATACTGCAGTTTTGCTAGCTGCCTTCTACATTTTACATCTGACATAACACAAGACACGACATGTTTGCACACATATCATATAGTTATGAGCTGCAGCAACATAAAAACAGGAGTGCTGCGGTGTGTTTCACCAGAACCACGTGGACGGAGATCTGTCCAGTTGAATTTCGCAGCAGAAGCAGTTCATTTCCATTAACTCCACGCCTCGGGGCTTCAGTGTCTGTAGCAAACTTCCACAGCTCTGCAGAACGACCCAGTGTGTCACGCAGTGACCAGGCCGCCGAGCTCCCAGGTAACCATGGTGCACATGAAATTAACATCCTGTTTGTAGCTTAAACAAAGTCATATTTCATCACTGTGTTTGATCAGCTTCAGCTTATTATTTAAGATACTTTAACTGGTGAAATCTGGACCAATTTTTAACTGAAGACATTGTTTATATTGTTCAAAATCGATTTGCGATCAGTAAGACCGTTTATACACAGTTCTATTCAGTATATTAAAATATGCATTTGAATAAAGCTACTGTGTCAGATGAAAAATACCTTCTGAATATAAAAACTTTAAGTAGGGATTAAACATACTTTAATTACATCCACATTTCTGTATTAAAACAATCTGACATAATATTCTAATCTTTAATGTTTGTTCATTGGCTTTGAGCAGAAAATAACTATTGGAAATAAAGGGTTGAAACATCAGCATGTGTTGAATTAATCTATGTGTGTTTGACTTAGAGAATTGAGCTACTGAAGTAAATGAACTTAATAATAATGTAATGTTGAATATTGCTGCATATGATTTCTTATCTTTGAAATCCAGTTTTTGATTCTTTTTACAAAAAGAATAAAATGTAGGTGCCATCCACACATTCTGCTTTATTCTTTCTCTTTAGTTGAGAATTCTTTGGTCCAATTCTGACGACTTAAATGTATTTTACATTTCTTTAAAGCAGAAGTAGATCTTTTATCAAGCTACAATCTGAACACCAGCTTCGGTATCATCCAAGAGAATCAATGGAGGGAGGTGGGGGGACCTCAGGAAAATTTGCATATCACTCATTTTGGCATGGGTTTAACATATAATCTTTCCCCCCCTCCATCGGAGTTAAAAAGATAAAAAATTCAGAGAGAACTCTTTTATATATTAAATTTAACCTATGAGAATTCTTTTATCTTTTAAGATTGCACTGAAAGTTAGTAGATTGCTTGGCAACACTACCAAATGTCAAAGAAAGGGGAAAAAAAAGAAGAATCAAAGGAAAGATGGTGAATTACCATTTGAAATATGCATCTCTGACAGAGAAGTAAAGACCAGAGGCAAACCGTGTTTAAAAGTTGGTGGAAGGATGGCTGAGATAGTCTGGAGAAGTACGCTGTCATGCCATTGCTCTTTTTTTCTTCGTTTCTTTTTCTTTTTTTTTGTCTTCTCACCAGCTGTTGATGAAGGCAGAGAGCAGCTTTGATCAGAGAGAGTAGGTGGAATGAGACTGACAGTACAGATGTGGACCTGAAGGCGACGCCGGCTTCCTGCATTATTTATCTCTCATAAAAGAATTTTAATTTGTCGGGGTGTAAAAACGTGAACATTTCTGGAGCTCTGCTTTTAATAGCTGCAACACATCAGACTAAAGAGTTCAATTAAGACAATAAAATTCAGGACGAAAACTTTTTTTTTGACACAATAATGATGTAGAAGTAATTTATTGGAAAACCGAAGCAGACTCCCGGGTGCTGCAGCCATACGTAGCGTTCCTCAGTGAACCGTTTAAGGTTGGGAAACGTCCCACTGACAGAAATACAAACTTCAAATGTCAGCATTTGCTCAAAGCGCCAGGGGAAGAAAATTCAAATGGCACAGCTGATGCACCTGCAACTGAAGCTGTTTGTTGTTTCACTAATCCATCAGCAGCAACCCAGACAACGCAGGTGCTCCGGCAGCTACAGGTCTGGAGATTACTGCTGGAGCTGGAGGCCTGGAGTTCACTTAGAAAAAATGGTGAAAGTGCTAAAATATACTTTTCAGAAGTGTTCTTTTATTTCCCCCCGCACAGACAGACGTTACTTTTTAGGAACTGTAACAAATACGATTTTTGTTTTGTTTCTCTATTGAATTTGTTAGCTGTGTAAAACACTAATGTCCAGGTTCAACTACTCAAAATGTTGCATGTTTTATGCTTGGGAAATTGGAAAAGTCTTTTTTGGCATTTTGTAGTGATAACATTTACTGATGTCACAGTTCCTGGTCACTGGCCACAACAAAACCAGGAACAAATCTCCCAGGAGGACTTTGAGAATCCACACTTTCAAATTCTGAAAGTGTGGATTCTGAGGTTTCTACTGATGTCAAACGCATAGAAATATTTTTTTTTTAAAAATGAGTGAGATATGGACATTTGAATGTTGGCACTCTGTAAACAAAATTAGGGAGAAAATAGGCTTCAAAGTTTCAAAAGAATTGTCCCTGAACCTGATCAGAGTGTGAATAGCCAAAGCCCGGCACATTAAACAGCTGTGGTTTGGTTTACATGAAAAACTAATAATTTTTCTCTGTCTACAGTCTGACCATTGTTTTCCTAACCTATTTTGCTTGATTCAAATCTCGCTTCACTATCAGTCTGGATTTTCTCCCATTCACTTAGATTCTGCCTGTAGAATTTCAACCAGGCCAATAAGCACACAGAAGGAGAAGTTGTGAACAACTGTAGTGTTTTAGAATTGTGGTCTGCCTGTAGTTTTAGCAATGGCAGCGGAGGAAGTGAACGTAGCCGTTCAGCCCATGTTGGCCAAATATTGAGCCAACATAAACAGCCGCCTGGTTCGGCTCTGAACTTCTCTCTTTGCAGAGGGGGATGGTTGTTTACAGCACACGCAAGCTTCATAGCAACAAACATTCCATACATCACAGGACAATCTTAGACCCTTTGTACAAAACAAAGTTGACCAAGTTCATTTTCTCTCCTCATCTCCACTACATCCATTCTGTTTATCTGTCTAGTGTAGCCTGCTAACCTCTCTCTGTCTGACTTTAGTACACACACACGCACACACACACACACAGGAATCTCTGTACATGGAGGGGAACCTGTGTGTGTGTCTGCTGTGGAACTACAGGAAGACTTTGTGTTGTGGAAACTATTGTTGCTTTTTTCCTTGAACGACTGGTCATACCAGTGTGGCTTCACATTTTTCCTGATGCACCATTAAGAAATTGGGTTGCATTTAAAGTAAGCCAATTTTTGTAAGGCAAATAAAGCACATAAAGACAATAGAGATGTCTTATTTTGAACTATTTACTGATATAGGAATAAAACATTTTTCCCCTACTACTACATGGCTCCTAAACCACCTGTTGGTTTTCTTACAATTAGGACACTAGAAATACTAGAAATACTGTAAGTAAAAAGTAAAACTGTCATATTGTCTGTTACATCATGATAAAAATAAATTCTGTAGAATTAAAATGTTTATTTTTTTTCCTAGCATTGCTATCAAATGGTTGAAGTTTTCAACTTATGTAAATATAATTAATTTTGTTTGAGCAATATTACATAACTATTGCTATTATTATTTTAAACTTTCTATTTAGATGTTCATTTATTTATTGTTTTTTACATTTATATCATGATGGAAGAAGATGACTATGTACGCCTTCGTATGAATTCAATATAATGTTCTGGGGTAGCCAGGATTTTTCAAAAGTGGGGCCATAGCCCCTCCTGACCCCCCTATTGGCTGTGCCACTGTGCTTCTTTGGAAAGTAAAACATGTACTTAAACATCATCCAATTGTTTAAGAAATCCTGAAAGATACTGTAAGCCTGGTAAAATAATAACTTGTTTTTCTTCTCTATTTAACGTGCTTTCAACCAAAAGGAAAAGATGACCTTTCTGTTTGCATCTATCAGAACGAAAACTGCACAATCTTGTAAATATGGAGACACCGTTCCATCACATACTCCTTTGTCATCGTCCCTTAAACAGAGATCCTGAATTCTTGAGGTCTGTCCCAGTCTGCTCTGACCCTGAACTGTAATTTGTTTAACTTGCCACTTGTCTTTATGCAACACTTTATATGGGGCACAGAGTGGAAAGTGTTGGAGATGGTGTGAAAACATCGGTCCTCTAGGGCCACAAAGCTGGGAAAACAAGGAGAGAAGGCTGGAAAAACCTCTGAGAAAACAGACTGTTAGCTGCTACCTTGGAGAGAGGTGTGACACTTTGGGGAATAAAGAGTGTGGAGTGGAAAAACTGGAGGGTGGGGACGGACGGAGGGCTCTTGAGAGACCTAGTGAACAAATGAGACGGTGAAAGAAACATCCATGCGCAGGATTGATAGAAAAAAAAAAGATGACAACTTAGTGCCTGGCTACTCTTCACCATCACAATGAGCGTTGGTCCCACTTCTCCGAGAGCCAATTATCTCCTCCTGCATGACTTACTGAGATCATTTAGGCTCGGTGGCAAGCGCGTCATACACGAACACTGAGCAGGAGCGTGCGCTGGGAGCTTTACACGATTTAGGTAGGCGAGTGCGTGGATTTGATTTTATGACGGTGCTGCCACGAGAGGCGACATGGTTCAATCTGTAGTCTCGGTGTGCTGCTGCGCTCGTGTTTGTTTCCTGGCTGATTGTTTTACTGAGGAATGTCTGACTCGTCTCTCTAGCGTTCTCCCTTTCTAATTCACACCCGCACCTTGTTTGCCATTTGTTCTCCATCTTGTTTTGGCTTCCTTTCAGGTTTCTTTGTAGTCATTTTTGCCTTTTTGTCTTTCTAGACTTGACATTAGTTGTATTGCTATTAACCATATAGTTGCTCAAAATGGAATTTCGAAAATAATTTTGCTTGATGGAAACGCAACGATTTCAAAAGAACCCCTGCTTTTTGATAAAAAGTTTCTGCACTAGGGTGAGGTAATTTTTCAGCTGTTTCGAAATTACCATATTTTCTGCACTATAAGGCGCACCTAAAAACCTTCAATATTCTCAAAAGCCGACAGTGCGCCTTATAATCCGGTGCGCCTTATATATGGACCAATATTGAGCCAACAGGTCTCGAAGCTTTGGTAAGCAGCCGCCGGCTTCATTTTCTCCCGTAGAAGAAGAAGCGCGTGGTGCATGCTGGGATATATGATTGCGTGAAACATGCCGTTTCATTTCCATTTGTGTGTTTGTGTAAAAACCCCAAAATGGCTCCTATTAAGAGACACACTTACGACGCAGAGTTTAAACTCAAGGTGATCAGTCACTTAGTAGAATACGGGAATAGAGCAGCAGCAAGAGAATTTAACATTAATGAATCAATGGTGCGGAAGTGGAGAAAACAAGATCACCTGCGCCAAGTAAAGAAGACTAAACAGAGTTTCCAAGGAAACAAAGCGACATGGCTACAGTTTGAGGACAAACTCGAACAGTGGGTTGTTGAACAGAGAGTAGCAAGTAGAAGTGTCAGTACAATCACTACTCAAATGAAGGCAATAGCGCTAGCATGCAAACTTAACATCAGGGAATTTAGAGGCGGTCCTTCTTGGTGCTTTCAGTTCATGAAAAGATGTAATCTCTCCATCCGCACATGAACTACTGTTTCGCAGCAACTGCCAAAAGATTACCAAGAAAAGCTGGCCACTTTCCGAGCATATTGCAAAGACAAGATTACTGAAAAAAAGATCCGGCTAGAGCACATCATCAACATGGACGAGGTTCCACTCACCTTTGATATTCCTGTGAATTGCACAGTGGATAAAACGGGAGAACATACAGTAAATGTTCGCACCGCAGGGAGTGAGAAGTCATCCTTCACTGTAGTTCTTGCTTGCCAGGCTAATGGCCATAAACTTCCACCCATGCTTATTTTCAAGAGGAAGACCTTGCCAAAAGAAAACTTTCCAGCCGGCGTCGTCATCAAAGCTAACTCGAAGGGATGGATGGATGGATGAAGAAATGATGAGTGAGTGGTTGAGAGAAATTTACGTGAAGAGACCGGGTAGCTTTTTTCACACAGCTCCGTCCCTATTGATCTATGACTCCATGCGCTCCCATATCACTGATGGTGTCAAAAAACAAGTGAAGCACACTAATTCAATATTCACCGTCATTCCGGGTGGATTGACAAAAGAACTCCAGCCACTAGATATTGGTGTCAACAGGACATTCAAAGGTAGAATGCGAACTGCGTGGGAACAGTGGATGACAGAAGGCGAGCACACGTTCACCAAGATGGGGAGACAGCGCTGGACGACCTACGCCACTATCTGCCAGTGGATTGTAAATACCTGGGCTGATATATCATTCTCAGCTGTGGTCCGAGCTTTCAGGAAGGCAGGAATTGTCACTGATTCCTAGACAAAAGCAGCGACACTGACTCGATTAATGACGACTTTGACGAGACGGAGCCGGGCATGTTGGATGCCGTATTCGCCCAACTGTTTAATTCGGACACTGAAGAAGAAGAATTTGAGGGATTTGTGGATGAGGAATAAATTAATAAAGTGAGGTTTACATGTTTTTTTTTGTGTGTTTACAGCTGAACAAGGTTTGTCATATTGTGAATATGGACATTAACGTTTGAACAACGTTGAGTTATTGATGTATTGCCATTGCTTTGCACTATTTCGAGTGTTACTATATTGTGACTGCACTAACATTTGATTTACCGTAACAGTATCACAGTTTTTTACGTGTTTATTGAATCGAGGAAATGTTCCCCTCCACTATGTGATATAAATGTTGCACTACATGTTATACCTTGCTGTTGTTAAAAGATAAACTGTTTCACAAAAATACCACGTCACTGACTTTACCTCGGGAAAAATAATAAAACAGCTGTTTATTCATTTTGGGAGTGAACGGAGTTGTCAGAACGCTGGTTTGTAATCTATTAATACAGTTTGACTGACCTATCTGACTGTTTTTTTGACATTCCCTTTAGCGCAGCTCCATCTAATGGATGCATAACGTAACCCCAGCCTCTACTATAGCGTCTATTCTATGCGCCTTATAATGCGGTGCGCCTTATATATGAAAAAAGTTTTAAAATAGGCCATTCATTGAAGTTGCGCCTTATAGTGTGGAAAATACGGTAGTGTGTTTTGCAAAACTGCAATGGAAATACTTTTTTTGCATTACAGGAGTCGTGTGATCAAGAACCAGATGTTACTATTTAGGGTAAGAAGAAGAAGACAACTGGCAGTGGTAGGAGGATCACAGTGCAGTATGTTTTTCACTGTGTTTCTTATTTAATGGAAACATCACATTTTCAAAATTGTTTTTTGACAGCGGAGCATCAACAAAGTTTTGTGCACCTTTGTAATTGAAATGCAACTACTGACTGCTGAGCAGACGTTCACAGCAAAAAAATATTAATTCAGTATGCATTCAGTAATGTAGAGTTGCATCATGAATAACATACCATAACATACTACAATTCCTAGAGGACGGTGAGCTAATTATGGCTCATGGGTGGCTGGCTAGCTGTCAGTGGGAAGCAACAGAACTAGCTAGTAATAGAAAGCCACACAGGAATAGCGGTTAGTGGGAAGCTTGCTAGCGATGAGTGGCTAGCTATGGTTGGCTAGCTAGCTAACCGTCAGTGGGCAGCAACAGAGGGGACAGCCCTGCCTTACTGCTGACTGTCCTTCTGGAACTTTCTCTGGCATTTCTTTTAAAAATCACTTTTTTTCCACAGGAATGTGTGGAGTGCCAGTCTGAAACCATATCTTACCAAGCCAGAACCGACCCATGCCAGTTTCTGACATGCGCTGCTGCGGCTAACAGTTAGCCTGCTGAGCTGGGCTGCATTTTGCTTTGTTGACCTCTTTCATGTTTCAGCTTCTCAGAAGCTCATCACTCTAATGAATTTGCCTCCTAATTAATCCAGCCTTTAGCCTTTTTAGACTTTGCTGGAGGCACAAACATGCAGTGGGGTCACTTTGTCATGTTTGTGTTTTCTTCCCACCGAGACATCTTCACTTCCTCACAGCTGTGCCCCGTCTCGCCCTTCCTCCCTGCTACTTGCTCATTGTAAACACTGAGAACTTCATTTCACGTTGGAGTGGAGCGCAGCCCGGAGACGGCGCAGAGGTTACCTCCTCCCATTTCAGCGGCTTCAGCGATAGCGGCGAGTCTCTTCTCGCCGGCCCGCTCGGCTCTATTTCATACCTTTGTCTGCTCATTGTGATTAACTGCCAGCCCTCGTGGCTCGGGTGATTTCTGCTTTGTGTCAAGAGCCCGGCTGCAGACGGCGCTGTGTGAAGAGAAGAGGCGATGGATCTCGTGGGGGGGTTGGAGGGTTAGAGGATGGGACGGCTGCCGGGACTAGAGGGTCAGCTGATCAGCTCTGAGGTGAGGGAGATTTATGACCCCCCCCAGAACAAAGCTGTGTCTTTTGAGAGAACGGGAACCATAAATCAGGGAGAACTGGGTCAGATCAGGTCAGCGCTCATCTGCTCAGTGCTGATCTCTTTTCCTAAAGGTGTGGGGCATTTTTTTCCCATCTGACACTTTAAGTGACTTTTTTCAGCCTGTGCTGCTGGGTTTTGCAGACCTGATATCTCGATTGGTCAGATTTTTTTTTACTTGCCAGTACAAAAATGCTCAGAAAAGTCCTTTGAATGTCACATGTTTTCATGTCAAACCACAACACATGGTTTTCTGCTCCATGCAATTTGTTTCAGCCCCCTGGTGGCAATACTATAAAGAGACTGGTGACATCGTAAAGTAGAGCTGTGTGTCATCTATACTAGCTCACCTTATTTCCTGTAATAACCCGAGTAGTGGGAACATATAGATATTGATATTGAATAAGAGGAGTCCCAGGATTGAACCTTGTGGTATCCCGTATGTGACAATAGAAGTTACAAGCTGCAGTTTTAACATTAGTACAGTGTAAGGAAAATGTGTTGCCTATTTCTTTTAATTAATCAATAATATTTGGACAGCAAAAGTACTTAATAAATTATATTTTTTTTTACAAAATTTGAAGCAGGTGAAGCTGAAATTATGCTTCTTGAGGAGTCTCTTTTGAATCTGCACACCCCAGTTAACGATTAATCAATAACCAGATTAGTAAATGGTAATTTCAATAATCAATTCATCTCTGAATCTGATTGTTTCAGTTTGAATCCTGTATAGTACAGTATATTCAGAATTTTATTTTCCTTTTTGGTCTTTAAAATACCAGAATTTGCACATTTTTCTTTGTGATAAAATAATTTTTTAAATACCAAATCAAATGTTACGACCAGTTACTGAGTACTTGAGTAACCTTTTTTAGCAAATGTATTGTTTTAGTATTACTTGATTCATTTCTTGGAAGAATATATTTTACATTTAGTTGAGTAAAAATATGTTGAAGTAGTACCACCTTGTATGAATTTCTTGATTTCTCTATAACTCCTTTAAAAAAGAAAAGTGGTTATGCTACTTAATTTAATGAAGTTACAACTAGTCAAATTAAGTTTATCCATGTAAATATATCAAGTTTATTAAGCCGTTGTGTTAAACAAACATAAATAAAGTAAACCTGACGAGCTGAATATCATTACATTAACTAATTTATCTAAGTTGGGGTTCCATTCTCTCTTTTCGGTGCATACGACTCCATGGTGGGCGTCCATTATTTTCACTTCTTTATTTCATTTCCCTGTGTAGAAAATCCCAGGAAGACGCATTAAATGTGGTTGAAATGTGATAATGTTCAAGGGGTCTGAATACTTTTCCTGGTCTGTGTAAGTCACAGATTTTCTGGCACGTCAATCACGTCTGCCAGCGAATGAATGTTTTGTGTTCAAAAAGCCCATTAGCTGCTCTAAGTGAGTCACCAGTAATCCTCCCATTATCTCCGGCTATGTTCACACTGTTGGCCTTTAGTCTCTGCTCGTCTTAATCGCCCTAATTATATCATATTTGTCTTTATGAGAGGCTGATGAAAATGAAACGGTGGCGTTCTCGATCTGGCAGCGACTTGTAACCGATTACACGCAACGCATTACGCTCCCCGATTCCCGGTCTGTTTGATTCCGGTCTCTGGTTTGACTAGTCGTGTGATTTGTCTTCCTCAGGGCAGCTGGAGCCAAAAGTGAAAAATTGATTTTTCAGCTGAAGGATTAGCATCGGAGTTATTGCTATAGGCGTGCATTACATTACAGTGATTCACGCTGCCTCCGTGCGTCAAAGCGGGCTGAGGAAGCTCTTCATTATCAGATGCATAGAGCTGATTTTACAGAAAAGGGAACCCGTGTGGAGTCGACTAGTCTTTAGTGTGGAAGCAGTGGGCGCCGGGCGGCGAGTAACTCGATGCCGCCTTTGTGGAAGTTCAGTCAGCTTGAGTAAAGGAGATAAATAATCTTCACCAGGAAGGATGGACCTTAATTTATTTGTGCCTGTGTTGTTGTTTCACAAAGGGAAGGGAAAATCAAACATATGCAAATTCATTTCTGTGGAATGGAAAAATGACTCGCCAAACATCACAAGGCGCGGCTGCCGAACGCAGCCGGAAGTTGTTCTCACGATTGTATTTTCCCCCGTTTTACTTTGAGCAGGTGTGTTTCCGTCTCCGGACCTCCGTTGTGCCAAAGCCTTGGAAGGGTTTACCGTGTCCCTGCCTGCGTCAGAAACCCTTCGTCGAGCTCCGAACGGCGTCTGGAGCTCTTTACCTCTGAAGCGCTAAACTGCTAGAAAAAGAGGCAGCGGTGACCTTTGTGAGCTCAAAGTTGTCATTTACTTACCTTGTGAAAACGGTTTGGAAGGCGAGCTGAGCGGACTCTGGAGTGTTTTTGTGACTTTTTTTCCTACACACACGCATCTTACTGCAAGTCATTATTGCTGAGGTTTTGGCGTTTTTACTGTCAGTGTTGCTTTAATGAGTAACACAAATGGCATAATCAGATCCCAAGGGGCAGCTATTAGCCTGCGACTGCTTTATTACTGCAGTCTGGTTTTACTGTTGACATTAGTTTGGTCTCAGGACTTCACTGCAAAACTGTGATGATGCCCATTAAAATCCCCCCCACAGCAGTTTAGCATAGCATTGTAATTATATGGTACAGTGCAGTGCTGCAGTCTTTATATTCATTTTATCCATAAAGGTGGAAATAATTAAAATAAAACTGCAGTAGGACGTGGAGAACACTTGGAACTGTCTAATTTGTCTGTTCTTACTGAAGGATCACTCTGTGGTTCGCAGTTGAACACTTTAAAAATGAAAGTTTTTGTCAGACAGTTTCTGTCAGATGTTCATCTGTGTCTGAATCTTATTATTTTCATTTCTTTTTTGCACATTGGAACAATAATAATGAGTGTAACTTTATGCATGTAGAACTATACATGCATTACAGCTGTTAGCGGTGCACCAATCTTTAAAAAGCCTGACCTCCCTGTTCTGATTTTGGCCGACACTGAATTTTTGTTGTTGTTGGAAAAGTTGCTAAATATAACAATATTGGGATGAATATTTACCTCAAGTTACCTACTGATCTGCATGTTGTTGTGTGAATGTTTGCATATTTGTCAAAACATTTGGGTGAATACGACTCTAGAAAATTACTAGAAAAAGACCTTAACCCTTTCATCACTACGGTGGACAGCTGTCTAAAAGGATTTTCTTGTGAATTTTGATGTAATAAATGGACATAGACATAGTGGACACTAGTGCATCATAAAATACATTATCAACTACTGGCCATCCACTGCAAGTGCAAGAACATTTTTAAATCCAACATGGCAGACAGACGAATAAGCAATTTAGGATTATCCAGTCCCTCCATCTACTGTAGATGCAGGTTAAAAAAATTTTGTGACATCAAGTAACCCCTAAAGACTATTACCACTGATGTATTTTCCAATCTTAACAGTTGTTTTGCTTTTTTTACATAACATTTTTCCTGAAGGTGGAGTTACAGTTTCTAAACAGACAGAAAAAAAACAGTTGTCAAGTGAAATTTATTTTAAGTCATATTTGATATATATGTAGCTTTTTTATAACAACTGAAGGTAACATAACTACTCGATTGTTCTATAAAATGATACCATGTGGTAAGAAAACACCTAATACTTTAAACTCCTTAAACTTTTTCTCCCTCCATAGATTCTCTGTCAGGTTCAGATGTGACCAATCCAAATTTTTCTTCCAGTCAGGGCTTTGAATCATTTTGGGCTCAACTATATAAACATTTCTGTTATAAATTACGAAAATTGCATGTTTATCATAAGCGTATGGCATTCGAGTGGAAAGATTTTAATTCAGCTCAGACTAAAACCTTCGGAGATCAAACCGATATAACTGGCTTCATCTGAAGATTTGCCAGTCGTCTGTCCTCTGTCACGGGGACAGCTTGAAGAACATTCACGGAGAGAATCCCTGTTTAATTGTGTTTCTTTTTTTTTTCCTGTTACTGGAAACTCCCAGAACTCCGCTCGGTGCCATTAGCAAGTTTGTCTCCATAGAGCCTGCTGTGCTTTGGAGAGATAAGTTTCTTTACGCTTTGAATTCTGCACCCGTCGTGCATCTGCTCTGTGGATTTAACTCTCAGACACCATCAGGCATTATAATTTCTCCCCAGACAGCCTTGAGTGAGCAGTAATGTCGCGTGCCGTGAATTCATCGCTTTGTGTCGGTTGGGAGATAAATCAATGTGCCGTACAGAAGAAGGGTTTCAACACTGTAGTGTTAGGCGGAACTGACAAAACTTGTCTTTTTTTTTTATTGACTGTAGGCACTTTTTGACTCAACGCGGTGAACGACTGAAGTTACTTTAATCATAATTTATCCTTAGCTCAAGGTACCTGTCATAAGGGTTTAAGTGAGACCCAGGAGCAGGTGGACCTGGAGGCATAAGTGGCTTTCATGAAGAAATAAATATGAAACTTAAAGGCAGGCATGATGAAAATCAGGGCTAGACATGGGTAGGCAGGTGGCAGAAAGAAAACAGGAGGAAAGGGAAGGAAATGGAAGAGTCCTGCAGTGAGTGAAAACGTGGATTTTAAATATTGAGGGAGAGGTGGAAAGAAACGTGAAGAGCTAATCAGAGGTGAGTAGTGGCAGTAAGGGACAGGTGAAAACAGTGTGGAAGGGAAGCAAAATGGCAGGCAAAGAGACGAGACGAAACAACATGGGAAATGGGGAAAAAAAAACTTTAACTAATAAACGGTAAACAAAGGAACACACATCTAAGGCAACTCAATCTTCAGGTGTTTTCACACCTGATAGTTTGGTAGACTTGGTTCCACTGGGGGCCAAAGTTGCAACATTTGTTACATTTTCAGCTGCAGTTCACTTTCACACTGCACTGTCAAACCAACCAAACGCTTTGAAAAACCTGTTCCCCTCTTCACCTCTGGTGGCGCTGCAATAAGAACCACTGCAGGAAACGACATGAAAATCTCTGGAGAAGACACTGAGCTCAACCTCCTGCTTCATGAAACCTAAATAAAGATGGAGTGTTGTGAGATTTTAAGGGTTGTAGGATTTATTTCTTGTCTTTGACATTTCTCCTACATGCACCATTGTTTTGGTTGTATTTACCCAGAATGCCCTGCGCTATGGTCTGCTTCTGACTTTTGGAGCAGTCTCTGGCCCGCTTGCATCCACATGTGCATTCAAACTGCGCCAGAGTTCATTTAATGCAGAGCTGGGTTTTTAGTTCGAGTTTGCTTTTTCTGATCCGCATCAAAGTTAGCTTACATATTCACACCTCCCCAAACCAATCAGGCTGTCTAGGAAAGCAAACTGGAGTTCATTCAAGGCAGAATAAACAGGTCTGGTGTGAACGCGTCCTAAGTGAACAAATAAAAAAGCAGAAAATGATGTAGAACAATAAACTTAAACCAGGCCAGAGCACATAATTGAGAAATGATCCAAACCAGAAGCACAGATGAAACTAAAAGTCCAAACACATACAGATCTTGACACTGGCACATTAAAAAGTTGAGAATTATGCACCAGACTGAGCTTTAACAACTCATTTAGGATCAAGAATAAAAGAAAAAAAAATCCATTAAAGCTTCATTTCATTCCAGAGGATCATTGAACAATCGTACCTATCAGATTTCATCACCGCTGACTTTCACTGATAAGTAAGAGCAAGTAAAGATACGGATTATTAATATGTTACTCCGATCACACTGAGATGCTGAACAACCGGCAGACATGATCTACATCATTAGTTTGAGTTCACACAAATGAAATATAAAAAAATACAGTCAAAGCAATGCTCCGGGTACCATTTGAGCTTCCAGCTCTGCTAACAAAAAGCACTCTTTCAGGAAATTTGAAAAGTAAACCTCATCTTGATGGGTATTACCGAGATCTCACGCGCTGGTCTTAACAATGCGACATCCCTGATTGACTCAGACTCTTCTCCACGAGCCGACGTGCTCTCAAGAAGTTCCCGTCACTGCCAGCCTCGACTTCCTGCAGAGGTTAATGGAACACATCCCGATAAATTAGCAAAGTGCGACGGATAGATCAGTCGTGTAAATACGGTCGTTCTCTCTCGGCGCCAGCCTGGCACCCGTCCAGCACAAATGCCACTCTCTTCTTTCGGTTTGCCAAATTGGATTTCCTCCGTCGCACCGCAAACCTCGCCCGCCTAATCACTGCAGGGAAATAAAGCGACGGCCAAAAAAGGAGCTTAACGCCGTGAAACTTGAGGAAACAAATGGAAACAGACAAATGCTGAGCAAACGATGAAAGCATCTTCCTCTTGTTTGACTGTTAGGATGGTGTAAGCTCTTCGAGTTGGACTCTCATTAGAGGGATGATGAGATAAAATGTGAGTTTATTGGGGTGTCTAAAATCCCTTCTGTTATCTGTGCAATTTTTGTGAAGAAAATAACTTTTTATAAAATGTAATTGGTGACGAATAAATTGACACATCCACATGTATACGGTCAGAAGCTGCACTTCCTTTGACCATTTTGAAAATAACATTTGTTTAAAGGAAACACACCAATTTCGGACAAACTCTGGTTTTTTAATCAAATGTTTTGCATAAGGATGTGATTGATTTTTGTTGTTTTTTTTGGCCAAATTGAAACTAGTTTATTTTGCAAAGCTGCAATGGAAACACATTTTAAGCATCACGCAATCAACAACAGTATGTTGCCACGGGCACAAACCACCAAGAAGAAGACAGGAAGTAGTTGGAGGACGAGGGCATGGCTAGTTTTTTAATGACTCATCACGTCAACAAACTTCACCATTTTAATTGGGTTTCTTACTTAATGGAAACGCTGCAATTGTAAAGTTGTTTTTTGACATTAGCGGAATATCGACAAAGTTTTGCTCACGTTTGCGATGGAAACCCAGTTGCTGTCAATTTGTTTATAAAACGCATTGAAAATTACTCTAGTTGGACCACTCTGAACTCGTCTATCAAAAAAAAAAAAAAATTGAAGCGTTACAAAACACCCACGCCTTACTTTCTATCATTTGAAAAATCATTAACAGCCACCAGCATAAACTTGCTAAATCTGAATTTGTACTAACAGTTTTTGTGGCTGGTTTCTAATTTTTGCCAATTCGTTGAAACGTTGAAAAAAAACATGAGGAATCACAATACTGCCAACCAGAAGAATTGAAAATACAGCCTCACCTTTATTTAACATTTAATACCCTTACGTTGCGAAGTAAATTAGAGCAATATGTCTGAAGGAGCGTGTTGTGAATACCAAATATCAGAGAGCTTAGGGAGATAATGTAATTTAACACGTCCGTGGAACTTAAGCAGGCACAGAGCTGTACAATCTGCTACAACCGTAATTTAGTCATCCTGTGCCCTCGGTGTCTTTGACAAAGTCAAAACGGGCAACAGTCTCTTTTGCCATCTTTAGCAGGAGCAGTACATGATATCACACAGTTAACCAAGCTATTTTGTTTTGAGTGAATAGGTGAAAAATGCAACAGTTTTGGCACGTGCATCAGCTCGTTTATCATGTCGTTGCTTGTTCATTTAGAGCATCATCCTCTCAGGTTTCATATTACTAAGAGGCAATGTTTTAATCAGGTTTTTTGCCGAGTCATCCTAATTAATTAATGGTGCGATGTTATTGGCCGGCAGGCCTTCAGTGTCCAGTAATTAGGAGCTGAAAAGAGGCTCATCGAAACCAGCCAAAATTAGCATTTCGTTCACAGCGGAGAAACAAACGTCTCTCGGCCTGTCAAAGTCTGGTCTGGTGGCAAAGTGAAAACTTCCTGTTCTCCTGTGTAATCATGGCTTTTCTCACCGCTTAGAGAAAGACACAGTTATTGAGAGGCATGAATAAATACATTATTATACCAATCTTTTCTCTGTGTCGTTCATACCTCCTTTGAGTCTGTTTCTCCCTTCTGTCTGATATGAAATCTGACTCAACTTTTCCCACATTGTACATTGTCTTCTTCTCTTTAAAAATCAGATGGTGTCCAAGTGTTCAGAGATTACAACCATGATATCATAACAGAGAGACTAAAACTGGCTTAGAAATCTTGCTGTGTGAACTAGGCTTTAATATGGACGTACCAAAACTAGTTATTTCATTTGTTTATGTTTTTACTGTCAAGGTAGAAAAGCTGTTATTGAGAGGAGGGTGGCAGGACGTCTGTTAAAGGTAAAGGTTTATGAATACTGACCTGCAACACAGTAGAAATCGGTCAGCATAGGATGGTCAGCTTTTCGTTCTGTAGAGGTGTGTTAATCTCTGTGGAGCCACGGTCTGCATTTCGGCCATCAAGTGAAGACAACAAGGTCACTCTGCAGATAACACCTGGAGCTGGAGCAAAAACATTCCCACGACTTACACACACGCACACACACATGCACACACACACACACACACTTAAGCTGCGTTCACACAGCAGCCAAATGCTACTTAAACCAAAGTTTTCTATATAATATAAATTTCTGGTCTCGGCTGTGTGTGGTTGTTTTTGTTCTTTTTTGTTTAGTTTTTTCTGTTTCATTTTGGATATTTCAAATATTTTCCATTCCCAGTGTTCAGTATTCTTTACAAATTTTAAACTTATTGGATGGCGAGGACAAACCTACAGTATTACGTCTTTACCAATTTTATGACCATTTTAAGATTTATCGCATCGTCTTGATGTTTATCAAGAAAAATTTTATTATAAGAATTTTGATTTATCTTTCTCGTGATACATTTCTGTTAATGTTAAAAAAAACTGACTGAAATGTTATTTTTACTACTTTCTGCTGTTCTTTCCCCACAAGAGCATCAATACATTTAAAAAAAAAAATTAAAATATGGTAAATGGCCTGTACTTGCATAGCACCTTACCCCAACACACTCCACTCCACATTCATTCACGCACACATTAACACGCATCTAAATACGTCTAAGTCTCTAATGCAGTTTAGTGATATAAATCACATTTTATGTGACTGGTGTAATAAAGAAGCCGCTATCAATTAGGAATGTTTTTCGAGAGCAGTATTTACTTTTGTTTTCACAAACTACCACAAAATATTGTGTTGAAATTGTAAGTCCATATCGCCCACCGATATGTCAAAGTGACAATAACATTGTTTATCATATGGGGACAATTTATCATCCAGCAGAAGTTTTTATGTTACTGCAGTGTGTCATACTGACTTCCTCAAGACGGACTTTAGTTTTCACATTTTCATGTTTACGTAGACAAAAGGCAGAACTGCGATGGAATATTCCGAGCGTGAGCCCGCCAGTTTTCCTCGGATTCCTAACAACTCCGCTGGCAGGGAGACACGGTGTACTCAGATGCATTTCCTGCTCCCAGGCTTCCCGCCGCCTTTGTATTTTGCTGGATTTACAGAAAAATGTATCATTGTGACACGCTGTGTTACAGCAGAGTTAGTCATACTTAAACCATAACATAACTGTGACTAACTTCCCCAAGCCAGATTTCAGTTTTCAGATCTCTAGATTTCTGTGAGCCAAAGGCCCAGTTTGGCTTGAACTTTGAAATATTTTGAGCGATCCCGACAGTTTTTGTCAGATCCGTATCAACTCCTTCGGTTTCCCAGCCGGGGACATGCGTCTTCGTCGGATGCATTTCCTCCTTGTGAGCTTTCCGCTGTCTTTGTTTTTTGCTGAATTTAATGTCCAGCAAAATTTGTTATCCTGACACTTTGTGTTACTGCGGAGTTAGTCGTACTTTCATCGCAATACTAACTTCCCTGAGCCAGATTTCAGTTTTCTGATTTTTATTTGTCTGTGAACGAATGGTGAGACTTCGCCTTTCGTTCACAGAAGAATGAATTTTCAAATAATCTGAGTTTTTATCAGAACCGTATCAACTCCGCCGGTCTCCCAGACAGGGAGACACACGGCTTCGTCGGATGCATTTCCTGCTCCTGGGCTTCCCGCCGCTTTCGTGCCCCCCCTCCCCTAACCACCATAGTTACAGCAGGAGCAGGAAGATCAGCAGCAGAATGAATGGGCAGCCGAGGCAGGCAGTGGCGAGGTGAACCAGAGAGATTAACTGGGAAATTGACACTGACAAATCTCATACATTAAGGCTTCCTGGGAGGCAGCTATCGGTGGAATAGGCAGCAGGTACCATATCCCATAAATGAGGCCGGGCTTCTGTAATAGTCTGCGCGCTGGAAAGCCCCAACCTTCCTGTGGTGGAAAGCACAAAATGATAAGGAAGCCAGGTGTGCCAGAGACTTTTTATTTGACTAATGTGTTTACAGCTAGAATAATGAATAGAGTGAAGGAGATGAGAGTAATTAATTTGAGCTTTACCAGCTAAATAACAAAGCAAATACGGGCAAAACTGTTTCATTTCCCTTCGGACTTGACGCTTTCCCTCCCCTCCTCTCTCGCCTGCTTTAATGAGATAAAACCGGCCTCCTTTGAAAAGGAGACCCAGATACTGTTGTTAGTAGCCTTTTGATCTGCTCTCAGGGTGTTTGCTTACATATCTCAGTGTAATGAAGGACACAAACACCATTTGCATACGTTTCCTGAGTGTCCACAGATGTTGATAATGGGGGAAAAAAGGTTGATTTTTTTATTTTGTTTTAACAGTGAGGTTTTATCTTCACAAGGTGCAACGGTGGCTTTAATTTCCTGATGCTCACCGTATTGAGCGTGCATCATTTGGTGCTGCGAGCGAAGAATCTGATTACGGAACACAAACAGCTCTTTGGCCCCGGCAGCCGCACCGCTTCTTGTTGACTCAGTCTTATTCTCTGCGACTTAACCCTGCTCAAGAGGTTCATCGTGTGTTCCCTCTATCTTTATTCTTTGTTTTTCTTTTTCTTTTCCCAGATGGTGAAGTCGTTTTCCTGGAAAGGTACTGGTGCCCTTGCTGTTGCTTAGCAACAAAGTGAGTCCATGAAAGTTGACGTCTTGGAAGATTCTCACCGCCTACCCAGAAACGGCGCTCTTCGGATGTTCGGGGGAAGTTTGAGCGTACGGCGCCGTTCGTGAGAAGTAAGGGACTTTTATGGTGATTTGTGAAAATATTCGCACCTTTTGAACTTTCTCATGTTTAGTAGAGTTACAAGCGCGAACTTTGAAATATTTTTAATTTGGATTTTATGACCAACACAACCTAGCACGTAATTGTGAAGTGGAAATCATTTTAAACATAAATTCAAATACTCCAAGAAGCATCCGAAATGCCCATGGGATTGTATGGAGTGGAAAGCCGTAAGAAGTAGCGGTGAAACTTTATTGCATCGTATCGTTTATCGTGATACAAATTTTGATTCATTGATGTCATGATAAATTTCATTTAATGTTTAAAACCTCACAATACTCTGTGTGGTTGAGATTGTTAGTCTTACTATTTTCTTCACTGTAAGTTCAATGAGAGTATCAATAAAAATCATTAAATTCGAAAATAGAAAATTAAGTACATTTGATATAAATAACAGTTCTTTATGTGACTGGTGTAGCAAACAGTAATGTTTTTCAAGAGCAACGTTTGTGTCTCTGGTTGCTGTCATTCATTTACATCCAAACACTTGGCTAAAAAAGAATCAATAAATAGTTCCACACATTTCAAACTCGTGTTTGTAGAAAAAAAGTAAGGCCAAGTATCAATTATTTTTCATTTCACAACCATGTCCTGTTTTTTGTTAATCAGTCTACCTCAGGTAAAGTCCCGATGAAATACTGTAAGGTTACGTGACAAAATGTGAAAAAGTTAGAAAAAAGTTAAAGTAATGATACAAGAGTGTCAGTGGTCGTGTTGGTCTTTTTATTGAGCGAATGTATTTTACTTTATTTTATTAAACGTATTCAACAGCAGCCCCTGCACCGCTGCGTAGAGTGATGATGAACTGCAGCATCTTGGCTGCAGCGGCTTTTCAGAGATCATTTTTCACTCAGAGGGGAGAATTCATCACACTTGGCCGTGTTAAATATTCATGGATGCGTTGTGTTGTTAAAATAAGGCTCATTAGCGCTTCCAGCCTCTTTTCAAGTTCCGCCTATCTCTTGTCACTCTCAAAAGAGCAACAGAAACATGTTATTAGTCTCTCACACCCCGTGCGCTCAAAGTGGGTCAGAACAGAACGTTAACTGGGCCTTTATGTCAGAGTTGGGCCAACTTCACCGCTGTTGCACCTTAACGTCTATGGAAGCGTTATGACTGTTGGTATTTTTAAAAGTGACTGAAATATTTTCTCGTTTTTTTGTCTCTTAGTGAAATATGAATTTTGTAAAAAATAAATAAATAAAAAAATAAAAAATGCACTACTTGATCAAAATTTTAAGACCAGTTGAAAAACACTAAGAATTTTTCTCCTATTGGATCTTAAGAAGGTTCCAAATAAAAGCTTCAAAATGCAAAAATCAGAAATGGGAGTGAGACAAAAAAATAAAAAATAAAAATTAGTCAGCGTTTTATTGTAAACAACCTTTAACCCTGGGATCCAGGCGCTATGGTTGATTTTGACCAGTTTTGATCCTACCTTTATATTTCTCAATAGAAACCATTAATCTTGCCTCCAAGGGTTTTCTGTTTTTTTTCAGCACAACCTGATCTGTGTGAATTTGCATTTATGTTTTTTTGGCTCTGCTGTTTTTGCATATCAGACCTCCAGTAACATAAAAACATAAAATCCGAATTGGAAAAAAATGTTAATATTTTTCACTTTGAGAAATGGTTCTTATAATTTAGAATGCCAATGTGTACTGTAAATTTCTAAAAGTGATGTTAAACATTTGCAAGCAACACAGGTTTGAAAAATTAGCTGCTCCAAGTTCCGTTCCCTCTTCTCCTCGTGTTACTGTTACTTGTGCAACTTTCCTCTGTTTCCTAGCAACAAAACACAGCCCATAATTATTGGTTGAAGATGTGAGATTTCCAATAACAAAGTGATATCTGCAAATGAGAGTTTGACAAACTCCACAGTGAACACTTACTGCCGGTTATTGCAAATACACACGTCCAGGTTGGTTTGGGTTTTCTTCCATTCCCAAAAAGAAAGCATTTGAAAACTCTTGTTTGTTAAAATTAGTTTGATGTCAGGGTGCACTGATAAATTGGCCCTATTTCCCTTAATTTTGGCATATTGATGATTGGCTCACACTTGCATAAAAAGCCGATCTTATCTGCTGCAAACGGTAACAACAGACACCCTACCTTTGTAAACTTTGAGATTTTTCAGATGAAAAAAGTCGGTGGCAGACAAAATCGGAATTGCAATCAATGCACCTGTACTTTGATCATCTTAAACCTTTGCATTTGACAAGAAAAAACAGAATAAAGCTGTAAAGAGAACAAATACTTCTTCACAGTGCTGTGTGTGTGTGTGTGTGTGTGAAGGGAGTTCTGTTCTGTGTGAAGTGAACAGCATATCTTTACTGGCAGAGTTAATATTTTACACACTTTCCCCAAACCTTTGATATTCATCTCAGCAGGACGTAGCTTCACCTTTACGCTTAAGCTGGGTTCGCCCATGGGCAACCGATTAACATCCATTTAATCAATGCTTTCATATTTCATGAGCGGGTCTATCAAACTTTAATGCTGTTCTGCCGCCGAGCGCCGGTTTTTCCATGCAGCCATGTCTGAATCGGTACTTTCAGCCACACTTTTCTTGCTGGAATCTCTAGGTGGAAAATCGTAAAATGTATGCAACCTTCACATATGCACACTCCAGAAGAATAGGGAGAAATCAGGACTTGTGAAGGGGTCATCCTTGGTAGTGCAAAAATAATTTCACAAGGCCAAAACAATCCCAGTGAAAGCCCAGTTGCTTGGTTTGCCCTCTTTACGGACTTACCATTCAGGTTCCATTGACCATATAGTTGCATAACCTGGAATTACGGAAATAAATTAGCCTACCGGGAACACTCCAACTTCAGAAAAAACCTTGAAAAGTGTTTTCTTTAGGATAAGGTGTTGGTTTTGGCTGTATTAAAGCTAGTGTTTCGTAAAACTGAAATGAATTTTTTACATCACACAAGTCACGTGATCAACAACTGGACGTTACTACTGATGGAAAAGACAAAGAAGAAAACAGGAAGTGGTAGGAGGATGACGGCGGATCGTGTTTTTTAATGACTCATCGCATGAACAAATTAATTCATGTGCGGTTTTTAATTGCTTTTCTTTTTTTAATGTAAACACCACAATTGCGAAATTGTGTTTTCTTGACATCAGCGGAATATCGACAAGGATTTGCGCACATTTGTCATGGAAACGCAGCTCATCAGACGTACGGTTAGCCTGACAGAAACCAGAGCCAGGCGGCGAGAGAGTCGACCGAACAGGAAGCAAGAAGGAGAGCGGAAGAATAGTAAGAAAACCTGATTTGAAATTCATGTGTGTCAAAGAGGTTGGATGTGTTGAAAATAGATTGTTTGCCTTAGAATTATTGGAAGCCATGTGTTTTTCCCTGTGACCTACAGCAGTATGGTTTGTCATGAAGCGTCTTGCCGATCCCTGGAGAGAGCTCCGGTGTGAATAGAAATGAATTTCAAAAAGGGTGACTGAATGTGACATTCACTTTGAAAAAATAAAAAATAAATCACATGGCAGTGGTGATGCATTAGGCATTTTCAGCTTTGTTACATATGCTATTGATCATTTTATTCCAGCTGCAGGTCAGTGTTGCATAGACGGCGTTTTGCATGGATTGTCTATGCAAGAAAGGAATCCTGTTGGAAGCCATTTAACAAGCTTTTGCTGTTGGATTAAGCTTCCTGGATGATTTTATGAGCGATTTCAAGAAAACTACAACTGTTTATTAATACTAAAATAGTATTAATAAACAAAGCAACTGGATCATCTGCAGTGGTGGAGAAAGTACTCAAAAAATGTACTTAAGTAAAAGTACAAATACACAGACAAAAATGTACTCAAGTAAAAGTAAAACTACCACATTAACATTTGTACTAAAGTAAAAGTAAAAAAGTACTGGTATTTAAAAATACCAGTACAAGTACTTGCATTCAGTACTTGTACTGAATGCAAGTACTTTTACTTGCATTCAGCAAGTAAAAGTACTTGCTGAATGCATTACCTAATCCCTAATACAAAGTGTACCGATCGTATTTAATTTGAATACATCAGAAATGTGCCATTTTAATGAACAATGCCACAGACAAAGCATGTTTT
>NW_006800124.1:1254417-1258331 GCF_000485575.1 Poecilia formosa | reverse complement strand
AAGTACTTGTACTTCGTTACTTCCCACCACTGATTATCTGAATACATATTTTTCTCACTATTCTTTATAAGAGAGAGAAGCCAGTGAACCAGGAGGAGGGTTCCTTTGCTGATTTTTATGTGGTCACATATCTGGACTGTAGAAATGAGCAGCTTGGTACCTGAATTTCAGACGACACTCTACTTTAACATCTTCATGTAAGATGTTCTTCAAATTCTACCTAGGAATGCTTTCCCAACTTCAAGATTAAATCTAAATTGGTTAATTAATGTGGTAAATTATATTAGATCAGATAAGGGAAAGATTGGGCAAACATTGACAACAGAGATGATGACTAGCAAAGATACAAAGACTTCAGACTTGACATGGTCTCCTGATCTGAAACTTGAGTCTTAACAGTTTTTATCTCATGTAATGAAGAGAAAAAGGCAGCCCAGTGTTTGCTAATTGCTGCTGGCTAGTCTGAAGGAGCTGAGCAGGGGAGTTTGTGAGGTGGAACGCCTGGTTGGACCTAGCCCCGCCTTCGAGGTGCAGCTCTTCCTCAGAGCTGCAGTTTCCAAGCTTCTGCCTCACAGAGCAGCTCTCTCCCCCAGTCAGCTCCTTCAGACTAGCCAGCAGTAGTTAGCAAACACCTGGTGGAACTGAGCATCAGCTGAGCTCATCGTACAAGCTACTCCTCAGTGCAACATTGGTAAAAACGTTGCTAAAGGGTTAGTAGAGGAGCCATGTTGCTATGATTTCCTGAAGGTGGAGTTTCAGAAAAAGCAGAAGTTTCAGAGACACTGGCCCAATTTAAAGGCATTAAATAACAAAGTCATTGTTTCTTTTAATTCAGATTTGATGTACATACCATTTTTGTAATAACTGAAGGTGACATAGTTACTTGTTTGTGTTTTTAAATGATACTTTGTGGCTGGAAAACACATAATTCTTCCCCTTTAAGTAAACCAAACAACCGGTGTTGACAAAAGTACTGAGGGTCCAAAGTGGAGGAGCTGAAACTCTTTCCATTTACAAATGATTACATACTGTTTCTACAAATGCTCATATAAATCTTTCAGCTCAGTCATGTGCAGTCATGTTCTGCCACTAACATGTAGCGAGAACAGGTTGATTAACTCTTGTAGTCCCAGAAGGCAGACTACAAACCCTGCAGTAATTACATAGTGAGTATGTTTTTGTGCAACTCAGATGTTGGTAATGGTAGGTCAATTTTTATTTTTTATTTTTGGGCTAAATTTCCTGTCAGGGTTTCAGAAAGGATGACTTCCATGTTGACATGACCCTCTCTAACGCCTCAATTTTGACTTAATTCCTGCCAGTATTTCTCAGTGTCAACTCTTCAGCTCGTAGTATGTTTGTGCTATCACCGCCATCTTCCCTGTAGGCTGTATCCATTAATATCATTTATGGGCTGTATATACAATCAGGCAGACAGGGGACATGCATACAAAGAGTTACAACAGGGAGCCGAGGAGAGACGCAGTTGAACGATCTGGCCTGCGGCAAGATGGCATTCAATCACCGCAGGCACTCCAGCCCAGGGGAATACACACACGCGCGCACACGCACACACACACACGCACACACACACACACACACACACACACACACACACACACANAGAAATGTGCCATTTTAATGAACAATGCCACAGACAAAGCATGTTTTCTTTGTGCTTACTCTAACATAGATTAGACTTAGATAATTTCAGGGATGGAAACATCTTGTCTCCTGTCATAACATAGCATGAACTTAACTTTTTTTGCCACTATTGGCATTTATTTTGAAAGAAATCCAACTGAAAGGGGATGGAAAGAAGGTGGGTGGGGGAGGACATGCAACCAAGGAGCCAGTAGCAGAGTTGTAGTCAAGACCACCTACCCAAGACCAAGTCAAGACCAGCACCCCGCGCTACGTGACACAAAAAAATTAAGTTTTACCTTCAAAATTGCTTCTCAAATTGATCTGAAAAATCCACATTCACATAAAGCACCTAGATATTAAATACTTAGAGCTGAATTAAATTTAATCAGTAAAGATCCGTCCAGAAGAATCGGATCGTTCCTGAATGTCATATCACTATATTGCACTTTGGTCACAGCGTTGTCCCATATATGCGACAACTCAGTCAACACCTCCATACAATAATTCAGCGCATGAGTGACAACTTTTTTTCATCGCAGATGCAACATGTGTCTCAGTACAGCTAGTTTTGCTAGCATCACGTCCACAGATCTTACCTTTCTTTAAGCTTTCCTTCTAAGTGATGCTAAAAGTTGGACAAAGTCCCACCGTCTGTGAAAGCGAAGCGCTGCTGACTTTACTTGTCGCCATATCTTATGATTTATGCAGCTATTATCGATTAGTTAGACATCTTCTCCCACTCAGAGGAAACCACTGCACATGTCTGGAGCTCCGCGTGCGAGTAAAGGTGGAGGCGATGGGTGACAACAGACACTAAGTCACGTTATTGCTTGGATTTTACGGCGCCACCTTAAGTCCCTGAACTTCACATTTTAATGGAAAAAAAGCCCAACGCAACTTAGATGTAACGAGTAACGCGACAGTTTTGTAGAAATGTAGTGAAGTAGAAAGTACAGATACTTACTGTAAAATGTAGTGGAGTAAAAGATTTAGATTTAAAGTACAGATACATGAAAATTGTACTTAAGTACAGTAACAAAGTACTTGTACTTCGTTACTTCCCACCACTGATTATCTGAATACATATTTTTCTCACTATTCTTTATAAGAGAGAGAAGCCAGTGAACCAGGAGGAGGGTTCCTTTGCTGATTTTTATGTGGTCACATATCTGGACTGTAGAAATGAGCAGCTTGGTACCTGAATTTCAGACGACACTCTACTTTAACATCTTCATGTAAGATGTTCTTCAAATTCTACCTAGGAATGCTTTCCCAACTTCAAGATTAAATCTAAATTGGTTAATTAATGTGGTAAATTATATTAGATCAGATAAGGGAAAGATTGGGCAAACATTGACAACAGAGATGATGACTAGCAAAGATACAAAGACTTCAGACTTGACATGGTCTCCTGATCTGAAACTTGAGTCTTAACAGTTTTTATCTCATGTAATGAAGAGAAAAAGGCAGCCCAGTGTTTGCTAATTGCTGCTGGCTAGACTGAAGGAGCTGAGCAGGGGAGTTTGTGAGGTGGAACGCCTGGTTGGACCTAGCCCCGCCTTCGAGGCGCAGCTCCTCCTCAGAGCTGCAGTTTCCAAGCTTCTGCCTCACAGAGCAGCTCTCTCCCCCAGTCAGCTCCTTCAGACTAGCCAGCAGTAGTTAGCAAACACCTGGTGGAACTGAGCATCAGCTGAGCTCATCATACAAGCTACTTCTCAGTGCAACATTGGTAAAAACGTTGCTAAAGGGTTAGTAGAGGAGCCATGTTGCTATGATTTCCTGAAGGTGGAGTTTCAGAAAAAGCAGAAGTTTCAGAGACACTGGCCCAATTTAAAGGCATTAAATAACAAAGTCATTGTTTCTTTTAATTCAGATTTGATGTACATACCATTTTTGTAATAACTGAAGGTGACATAGTTACTTGTTTGTGTTTTTAAATGATACTTTGTGGCTGGAAAACACATAATTCTTCCCCTTTAAGTAAACCAAACAACCGGTGTTGACAAAAGTACTGAGGGTCCAAAGTGGAGGAGCTGAAACTCTTTCCATTTACAAATGATTACATACTGTTTCTACAAATGCTCATATAAATCTTTCAGCTCAGTCATGTGCAGTCATGTTCTGCCACTAACATGTAGCGAGAACAGGTTGATTAACTCTTGTAGTCCCAGAAGGCAGACTACAAACCCTGCAGTAATTACATAGTGAGTATGTTTTTGTGCAACTCAGATGTTGGTAATGGTAGGTCAATTTTTATTTTTTATTTT
>NW_006800124.1:1252551-1254088 GCF_000485575.1 Poecilia formosa | reverse complement strand
CACACACACTGGCACACACACGCGCACAACACATTTTTGACAGAAGTAAGGTGACATTCATAAGAATTTACAAAGTAATTTTATTAGCACTCCCACAAATCCCTCCCCCAGCAACTGTCACCCATTAATTATAAATGTGCGCTCATAACACAGTTAATTACTGCCTCAAATCGTCTTCACAGCCCGTGGATGCACTGCCGCCTTTTTCTTTTTCTTTTTTTTTTTTTAACAGGGGAAATTATGAACTCGGTGAAAAGTGTGACAATCATGATGATTGATGGTGTTTGTTTTCCCGCGGTCCATTCGCCTCACACCGGCAGAGTGGGCGGAGTCCGTGGGAGAAGGGCCATCAATTTGACGATGGTGGCAATGAAAAGCTTGTGTTTTCTCAAAGTGCTCCAAATAATAAAAGCGGTACGGCGGGAGTCCTGAAACTGCTTTGTTATGATATTGTGAGATGGATTAGTTAAACAGTGTGAAAGAAACCACGACATGTTTTTTTTTTTATTCTTTTAGTTTGTCCTTATTTCATAATTAGTTACATGTCGCTACACAGCGTACCTTTTCAAGCTCCAGAGTTCTCTTATGAAATTCTCCTAACTGACCCAGATTGATGCTCTTATTCTGGGAGCAGGACTTCTGCTCAAGCATGTCTTTCCGTTCCAGTGGCCGCCCTCTGCGTGCCTCCTCCTCACGCCTCATTGCCCTCCGGTGGTCCGCAGTGTGGCGACTGGAGCGTTAGCTCTCATCCACCTGTGTGGGTGATTGAAACAAGAGCTAGTTGTTGTTGGGGGGGGCTCAGTCTCCGTGTCATGGAATTCTGTCTCGTCTCATGGAGAGCTTCAAAGCGTGGCACTGGACAGAGGCTAAATACACTGAAGACTTAAAGACAAACCTGAGCTAAGACTGCACAACACAAGACTGTAATAAATGATATTACCCAATGTCATTTAAACGCAGCACTGCCGCTTCTTGTAAAATACTGACTGTGTTGTGTTTTGTTTCAGCCTGTAGTAGAGTGTGCTCTTTTTATTAGATTCTTGAATTATTTGAACTTACTGTCACATTAGTATGAAAGCAGAAACAGTTTAAGACCCAATCAATGATCCAGCAGTCAGAAAATCCAAATTGACGGAAGCCAACAACTCAAAGTTAGTTATTCTCAGTGTCTGTGTTTCCATCCAGTTGTCATACGAAATTTGAGTGAACTTTTAGAATGTCGCAAATAGAAAGGGGAAAAAAAGCGATTTAGATCTACTGGTTTGGAACGAAGCTAGGAAGTGGATTAGGGCCACTGAAAAGACAAAAAGGGAATTTTAATTCCCTTCATTTAATTTTAACTTTCATCTCAGATTTCTGAGAAAACAGTTTTCTAGTGGCTTTAGTCCTGGTCCGTATAAATCAACCAGGTAATGCAAAGCGTGATTTCATCAGATGTTGACGTTACACGTGTTAATAATGTCTTCTATAAGATGCTAACCACAGCTAAAAGTCTTTACTTTGTCATTATTTTTGCTGTAAAATAGCAGAATCTTAT